>NC_072737.1:15804134-15864602 GCF_026930045.1 Uloborus diversus | reverse complement strand
GAAACAAAGGGTTTCAAGAAAATTTAAAGCATGAATGTATACTCATTTTTGAAAACTGCATTTTTCTCAGCGTAGCAAATGGTTTGTGACATTAATGACGTTTTCATTGATTTGTACAATCATTTAGAAAAAAACTCTTGTATTGCAATTAGGACAGGACTGCGGAGTTGGAAGGAAACTAAAAGACTCCAGGAGTTTTAGAGCCGTCGACTCCAACTCCTTTACCACGAATCAGTGCAACTCCGCAGCTCTGAGTTAAGGTAGTCTGACCCAGTAAATAAACACTAAGCACAGTTTCATTTTAAATATTCACAAAAAAACTGTAAGATTGTGACATTACAGTAAAAGCATTTTCACGTAATTAGCAATTTGATCAACTTTTTGGATCCTGTCTCAAGTTTTTATTTTTTTATTATTATTTTTTTTTGGGGGGGGGGGTAGTGATAAAGTGACTCAACAACCTAATAAATGAACACGTGTAGCCCCAGTAATAAAACAAAAACTTTTAGTGGTTTTTATTTCTTTCTTTATTTTTTTTTCTTTTCAATTCCTCTAAGAAAAACTTTTGCCATTGAAAAATAAATTTATTACTGTTCATTCACTATAGTGTTGTTTATTTGCTGGTTGTGCATGGGAAATTGCTCTCACAAAGTTTATGAGTGCAGTTTCCAATACTTGTTCTATTTTTGATTCTGTAGTGTGGTGGAAAATTGTAAACTTCTAACGAGTTGAGACACTTAATAAAAAAACACGTTTTCTCCAAACGCGTGTTGAATGAGAAAAATCTTATTATAAATATCTTTTTGTGTTTCCCCAGAATTATTGAATGCAAAGCCATGTTCCACTAGTAATGGTAATTTGGATCTTATTATTTTTTTTTTCCGTGACTTACTGCTAACTCCATGACTTCTTCTAAACTATCACCAAGTTTCATGGATTTGATCCCTTGAATTTTCTGTTTATGGCCCTTTCAACGTAGAACTTTAATTTTAAAAATCCTTTGTATACCACCAAATAAACCAGTCGTCAACAACACTTAGGGAGAAAATAGGGCAAGTCACTAAACAAAAAAACAAAAAAGAAAGACATTGCCTTTGGGTACCCCCCCCCCCACACACACACACGTCCTTTTCAGTTTGAATGTAACTTGGATAAGAAACCCACAACCTTGAAACAACAGCCAAAATAAACGCTGCATTCAAATGACCACATTTTTGGCAATTCTGAATTTACGACGTCGATAAAAATTGTGGTAGCGGATTATAAATCAAAGCGAATTGCCCATTGAGAAATTCGAAACAATCGAAGAAGGCGAAACACGTTTGCGTCCATCCCATTGGATTGTACCCACCTCGTGCACTAGTTACTAGTTCTATTCGGTCATTGCTGCTTTATTCAGTTCAGTTTAATATCGAAGTCAATGGCTTTGTGCATTTGAATTAAGCTCACAAACGTGTACATGCTACTGAAAATATACGGAAGCTCTAGAAAATTCAACAAACTGCTTGAACATGTTTTCTGAAATTGGAAAAAAAAAATCCTGCCTTTTATTTATTTATTTACTCACAATTGAAAAACTGATGGGGTTAAGATGATATGTTCTATTTGAGATACACAAGGCTGATGACAAACGCAAAAAAATGTCACCTTAAAAAAAAAAATAATAATAATTTGAACTTTGACATCTTGAATTCAAATTATGTTTTTCGCAATCACGAGTGTGTGTATGTAGGCGTGTGTGTTTGTGTGGGGGGGGCATGTTTGTTTGTGTGTGGGGTATGTGTATGTGTGTGTAGGCATGTGTGTGTGTGTGGATAGTTGTGTGTTTGTGTGTGGGAAGGGGGCATGTATATGTGTGGGTAGTTATGTGTATGTGTGTATGCGTGTGTGTATTTATGCGTGTGTATGTAGGCGTGTGTGTTTGTATGTGTAGGGGGGCATGTTTATTTGTGTGTGGGGGTATGTCTGTGTGTATAGGCATGTGTGTGTGGGTAGTTGTGTGTTTGTGTGTGTGGGGGGCATGTTTATTTGTGTGTGGGGGTATGTGTATGTGTGTATAGGTATGTGTGTGGGGGGGGGCATGTTTGTTTGTGTGTGGGGTATGTGTATGTGTGTGTAGGCATGTGTGTGTGTGTGGATAGTTGTGTGTTTGTGTGTGGGAAGGGGGCATGTATATGTGTGGGTAGTTATGTGTATGTGTGTATGCGTGTGTGTATTTATGCGTGTGTATGTAGGCGTGTGTGTTTGTATGTGTAGGGGGGCATGTTTATTTGTGTGTGGGGGTATGTCTGTGTGTATAGGCATGTGTGTGTGGGTAGTTGTGTGTTTGTGTGTGTGGGGGGCATGTTTATTTGTGTGTGGGGGTATGTGTATGTGTGTATAGGTATGTGTGTGTGGGGGTTAGTTGTGTGTTTGTGTGTATGGGGGTATGTATATGTGTTTAGTTGTGTGTTTGTGTGTGTGGGGAGGCATGTTTATTTGTGTGTGGGGGTATGTTTATGTGTGTATAGGCATGTGTGTGTGTGTGGGGAGGCATGTTTATTTGTGTGTGGGGGTATGTGTATGTGTGTATAGGCATGTGTGTGTGGGTGGGTAGGTGTCTGTATGTATGCGTGTGTGTATTTATGCGTGTATGTGTTTGTGTGTGTAGGTGTATGTGTAAGTGTAGGCAAGTAAATGACGCAACCTGGAGACTGTTTTCGCTAGAGGAGCAGCATCGTGAGACAGCCGGTCGACGGTGGTGTTGCGGAGGGAGGCGGGGGGGGGGGGAATAAAATCATAGGAATTCAGAACTGTCAAGTGAGAACAATAAGCAATCGTGATTGCTCAAAAATAATAGAATTCCTGAATTTCTTTCCTTTTATGGCATAAAATTGGTGTTCGCATTTCTGAGACATGAAGTTTTCCCGAATGAATGAACACAGAATAATCCATAATCAATGAGCGAAAGCGTTTTCTGATTCCTATTGCCATTGAGTTTTTCCAAACAAATGAACACATCAAAACAATCGGAATGTTCTTTCAGTCAAAAGTACTACTTTTGGTCACTGAAATTGGTAGGAAAAAAAAAAGTAACTTGTACCCAGAAAATACTTTTAC
Source organism: Uloborus diversus (assembly GCF_026930045.1). Taxonomy (NCBI): domain Eukaryota; kingdom Metazoa; phylum Arthropoda; class Arachnida; order Araneae; family Uloboridae; genus Uloborus; species Uloborus diversus. The sequence goes on along the minus strand of NC_072737.1, from coordinate 15,861,503 downwards.
TTTCCCAACATTTAACTTTTCATTGATTTTTTTTAAACGTCTGGTTTTTAAACCAAAATGTTTTATCCTTTGACGTCACAACTGATGAAAATGAATCTTGAATCGGGAGCGTGTGGTTGTCTTTCCTGGCGAGATATCGCCTTTTAATTATTTTTTTCACAACGAGCAATTTATTAGCGGAACGAGAATTGTTAGCTAAATGAAACCTTCATTCAGCAAAGTTTGGCAGTGTCCTGAAACTTTGTTCTGGTAACACGAGCGATTTGCTCACTTGTGTCGTCAGCAGCTAAAATGAAAACAGCGGCTGAATGTCCTTTGAGATCACGGGGCGGATCCAGAAATTTTCGTAATGGGGGTCAAGTTTCAATGGCCAACTTTAACTCCTACGCAAAATTATTGCTAAGAAGAAGTGCCTCCTCTTTAAGGGGGATGTGCACCCCTTCCCAAATAGGAGCAAAACATTTTCAAACGCCTCCTCCCCCCCTGAATTTTTAATGGCGCAACCTGCTCCATGGATCATATTCCCTCAAGTTTTCATCAAAACTCAACTGTCCATTTCTTTAGGCAAACAGGCTGGTCACATTATCATAAGCTGCGAAATATATGAGATTATAGCTATAAAGTAGTTGGAAAGAAATTAATATTGGTTCCATGAATTATTTTTTCGGATTCAAAAAATTGAAGTTTTATAATAGTCGTAAAAAAATTCTTGTCACAGGGGGATCAGCTGATCCTTTGATCCTCCCCTGAATCCGCCCTTGTTTGATATTATTATTTTAGGAGAGAAAATAAGTCAAAATTAAGCAAAAAAAACTTACCCCTTGTTTTCGACCATGCTCTTTCAGAAAAAAAATATTTTTGAACAATGGGAAACAACCTAATTGAAGGATATTGTAAGTGGGAAAAAAAATAACGCTGTAACAGAAAGTTTTTGCACAAAACTGAGGAAGAGATTCGAATGAAAGTGTGTCTCGCTATTCAACTTTCGGAACATGCTAATTTTGAGTTTGACGTCAAAAACGATGCTTTCAATGTTGCGAATGAAATTCGGAATCCAACTTACTCAAGGTTGAGCGAAAAGCAATGATCTACATGCAGTAAGTGTTGTTTTTCGACGAGTACAGTGTCATTTAACCAAATTTGAAGCTTGGTGAGTCGTTGTTTGCAGGGCCGTATTACTAAATAGACAAAGTAGGCAGTTGCATAAAGGCCCCGAGGTTCTGAGGGGCCCCAGAGAAATCTTAAAGTTGAAAATATGTTTAAAAAAGTTCTCTTTTCTACAAAAAAAAAAAGAAGGAAAAAGAAAAAAAAAATGGGGAGGCTCCCTTCCTTTTTTCTCATTTTTTATTCCTGTCGAATAGGAACTTTTTTAGACATGTGGGATCCGGGGCACACACGACAACTATGGGGCCCCTACCAAAAGGTTTTGTTATTCATTTTTCAAATGGGCCTTTTTTTTAGCTGCTAAAGAGCTGACAAGGGCATATTTACCGTATTTCAAATATCACAAATGGGAGGACCCACACAACATAAGGGCCCCCAAGAGAGATTTAAAATTGAACATGAAAATAATATTTACGTTAGACAAGTTGGGCCAAAAAATGAGTAGATCCGTCATTTTGGCCCGACGGCATCCATATCATTAAATGTTGGCTAACGATAAACTACATAAATAACATTAATTTTTTCTATCTTAAGAGTATTGATGAAGGAATCGTGACATTTTGTACCTTTGAATTCGATATCTGTGAGCTTTATGTATTTTTTTGCACTGACCTCTGACTGCAATACTGCCCTCATAACTAAATCAAAGGGATTTTATTGAAATATATGTGTGTATTTTTCGTTTTTACTTATGTTCTGAAGAAGTATTTTAAAATCTAGTTAATGATACAGTTACCCCTTAAATCCGCTACAAATAATAATAATGGTATAAATGCTTCAGCAATATTTTACTGAGTAATGATCTATAAATCTTTTTTTTTTTCTACCTCTAAAATAAAAGTAAACATAAACACATTTTAGTCACCGTATTAAATGTTAATCAACATTATTGGTAATACTTAAAATTGTAGTCAGAACCTAAAATTATGAGCTTTAAAATGAGGGGTAAATTATGAAATTTGATAAAGGAATTGGGAAGATTTTGGGTGGTAACAGAAATACAGGCTAGAGAAATAATATATAAGATTACGTATAAAATATATGTGGGCGGGGCCCCAACACTTCTAATGCCTATGGCCCCCGAAACCCTTGATCCGGCCCTGGTTGTTTGGTTAGAGGGGGTTTCAAACACAAGCCGAACTAGCAGAAGTGACTAGAATTTCCCATTCTATGATGTCTAGGATAGGTAACCGTTTCTGGAGATTGGGAATACAGGCCGATGACCAGGTAAAGGTTGTAGATATGAAATTCCGGCCAACAAAGATAAATAATTAGCGCTAACGGCTAAAAGACGCCAAAATATGTATTCGCATTTTCTTCATTCTGCTACTGGAGTAAGAATTTTGACTCAACCTGTCCGAAACTGGCTCCACGTTGTAGGCATGTAAGCTTGGACAGTGAATGAAATGCGTTGGGTTAACAGCAAGGCCCCGTCGTGGTTCTAAGGAGTGGACAACGTAATAAGTTTTCTGATCCTACTAATAATAGGCGTATTTTCATCGGGATGGAACCCTGATGGGTTGTAATTGTATGGATGAAATCCCTTCCTTATTGCAGTTCCTTACTCTGCAGGAATTTGCAATAATTTCATGTTAATGGACGACAACTGCAGGCCAAATTGTAATAACTTTGTGGATGATTTCCTTTTTGAGGGAGAAATCATACAAATTAATGATCAGTGTGCTCTCCAGAAACAAACCCAATAGAGTATGTTTGGGACATCAAGGCAAACGATTTACTAACAACCTATCGTCCCCACAAACTCTCAAAAAACTTGAAAAAGTTTTTCTAGAGTACGCATCGCACTTCAGCTCCTCATTAATAGCCAATAGCATCAATGACTCCGGTCCTCTAAGATGTTCAATTGCTTTTGTATTTCTTTTTATCCTCCTTTTATGTGATAGGGTAACGGTACCAGTAACAGAGAAGGTCCTGTAACAGACAGTCGTAAGTTTGGATTTGAATAATATGAATTTTAGGCGGGAAAAAAACGATGCTGCTGCGACTCATGAGTACGGTGCTACCATCTAGTGTTATCAGAGTGAATTTTCTGAGCCAGTTGGTATTTACATGGCAGTGGTGGAAGGTGATGAACAGCTACCACGAGGTCAGCTGGTGTTTCGTGTTCATTTGAATTAATAAGGTTTTAGATCTAAAAATAAAGAACTTTTGCACATTTTGAAGAGAAAAGGGAAATTCTGTCCATTACTCATCTTATCTGTTACTGGGTATCATCAGAATTGTCGGTGTCTGTTACTGGGGGGTCGGACCTTTTTCCAAATGGTGCAAATAAAAATAGAATCAACTCATTCAGAGGATCTAGAAACAGCCGAACGGTAGATGAGATGTAGTTGCAAGAGAGAAGAGTAGTTTTAAAAGTCTAAATGCATTCAGAGGCTCAGAAAATGGGGTTAACCAGAAAGCGATGTCTTAAGCATGTCTGTTACTGGTGCCGTTACCCTACCCAGGGCCTGATTACTGAATAGGCCAACTAGGCTATGACCTAGGCGGGCCCCTACTTTTCAGGAGCCCCAAATAGCTATTTATTTTTAACCAATAGCTAAAACTGTTATTGCCAATGGCTAACATTGAAAGGGTTGACTACATAGGGCCCCCGAAAAAGCATATGGCCTAGGGCCCCCTGATATCTTAATCGGGCACTGACCCTACCCGACCTGTCTTAATAGTAAATGGCTTGACTATTCCAATAAAGCCTTATGTAACAGCACAACAGCAACAACTTGAATGGGGCAGCAAAAAATAGAGAAATAGCGGCTCAAAGCTACCCTGAATAGCCGCACAAAAATGTCATGTATCCGCTTTCCAGTATCTGAGAGGTGTCATACTCACCGGGGCACTTGTAGAGGCTGTTGGTCTGCGCCACGTCTCCGGGGGACAGGCGCAGCCTCTGTCCTATCTCGACCCCCCTCCCCTTGACCGGCAGAATGGTGTCGAGGGCCGTGCTCTTGGAGAAGGTGTTTCTTGCGTAGTGCATGATGCTCTCGTAGTCGTAGTTCAGCCCCAGCGAGTTCACCTCCTCCTCCGTCAGCTTGTTGAAGTTGTACTCCTGGCCTGAGAAAGGGAGAGGATAGAAACATTTATGGTGTTAATTTTGTGTCCGAAATTATCATACAATATTAGAAGAAATCTGAAGTTTAGCCGTCCAATTAACGCTTAAGACGATGGTTATCTTCTATATATATATAAATGAATGTTTGTCTGTATGTCATCCATGAACTCAAAAACTACCCGGCAGATTTGGCTGAAACTTTCACCGTTTGTTATTTAAGGTACTGGAAATGTTTATAGACCAGTTCGAAAAAAATCCGATCGATAGTTCCTTTTTTATTCCAATTTAAGTCACAATCCATTGGATAAATACGAATAAAATTGTCGGCTGCAGAAATTAATTCGCGTGAAAGATCTCATTGATAAGAAGTTAGCTGTTGCCATTTATCTTGAGTTTGAACAAATAAATTCTTTCTTTATTGTTTTATGGCTTTTCATGCAACGGGAGGATTTAAAACTTTTTCTATTTGATATTTTTAGCGATGGATTGATCTTGCAAACTGCGTGAGTACAAAATTTGAGTATAGTCACGGCTTCACTTGATACCTGGACCGATTATTATGAAAATTGCTATATATATGTATTTTTCCACGGAGAAGGTGCATAATATGCTCATTGAAGTCACTCGCCACCAGGTGGCACTGCAGAGTAGCAACTTCTGCCCCGTTCAACCGATTGTCATGAAAATCAGTATAATGATGTATTTATTTTTGTTGGCGTAGCAACGCGGGTCGGGTACAGCTAGTAATTTTATAAAACTTGAAAATATTCTGCTGAATGAATTTTACCGGAAGTTTTGAAGTAACTTAGAAATTTTTCTGTAATTAGTGAAATTCATGTTGTCTGCAGGTCAAGTCACAACAAAAACTAATTAACAATGGATTTTACAAACATAAAACTAAATAGATATTTGATCGCAAAGAATAACCTACAGTTTGGGAAATGCTAACACAGTAACAGAGATGATAATAACGTATTTTGCCGCCGTCGCGGCAAATGTAAAATCAGGATACTATAACAAAAAATAATAATAAAAGAAAGAAAAAGTTGCTGAAGATTTGCTCTTACCGGTCACGATGTTTCTGGTGATGATCTGGACGTGTCTGTCCCTGTCCGGCCGGGTGTGTTCGTGCCAGAAGCCAACCACGTGACCCAACTCGTGCACCACGATCCCGAACTTATCGCAGTTCTTGCCGATGGAGATGGCCTGGGCCCCGTTGCCACGGCGACCCACGAACGAACAGCACCTGGAAGCAGACGATTTATGAATCACTAGGTGCTGAAAGGTATCACATACATATTTGTAAAATTGAAATTTGGTGATGCGTACACTCAAACCTGTTTTTATGCGGTGGATAGGAACCACATAAAAAAAATCGCACAAAAAATACTTGAAGTTCGAAACTTCACGAGTAGCTATAAAAAGTTGTTTTCGCAACACAATTAAAAAATATTTTTGATGCGGTAGATAGGGACCGCATAAAAAAAAGTCTCACGTAGAAAACAACTCAAAAAGTTAACTTATAACGAAATCAAAATAAACCAAGAGATGATAGTTTTGCCGACTCCCGAAAAATGTCTCGAATAAGGAAATTTTCGGGAGGTCACAGTGACTTCCCATCGGGATGCCCCTGTCGTCACTTGAAGGTACTACCTCACACTCGTTTAATAAATAATTTCCACTCGTTTTATTAATTTTTTTCATTTTCCGTACAAAAAAATTCGCGCCAAAAAAAAAAAAAAAAAAAAATCTGAAAAGAGAAGAAAAAAATAATTTGAATTTTGACATCTTGAATTCAAATTATGTTTTTCGCAATCACGAGTGTGTGTATCTAGGCGTGTGTGTTTGTGTGTTGGGGGTGTGTGTGTTTGTGTGTAGGGGGTATGTGTGTGTAGGCATGTGTGTTTGTGTCTGTGTGCAGGCATAAGTGTGTGGGTAGATGTGTGTATGAATATGTGTGTGTGGGGGGGGATATGTGTATGTGTGTGTAGGCATATGTGTTTGTGTCTGTGTGCAGGCATGAATGTATGGGTAGTTGTGTGTATGTTTTTGTGTATGTATGTGTGAGTGTCTGTGTGTATGCGTGTATGTGTTTGTATGTGTGTATGTGTAGGTGTATGTGTGTGTATGTGTGTGTGCGTGTGTGTAGTTGTGTATGTGTGTGTGCGTGTGTGTAGTTGTGTATGTGTGCGTGCGTGTGTGTGTGTAGTTGTGTATGTATGCGCGTGTGTGTAGGACATGGATGCAACCGGGGAGACGGCTTTCGCTATAGGAGCAGTATCTTAAAGAGCCCGTCGACGGTGATGGTGCGGAGGGTGGCGGTGGGAAAATAAAATGATAGGACGCCAAAAACAGTCAAATGAAAGCAATAAGCAATCGTGATTGCTCAAAAAAAAAAGACCGCACAAAAACAGGTTTGAGTGCATTTGTTTCTAGATTGGAAGTGGAAGACCTCAGTACAAGAAGAAAACAGCTCCACTTTTTGCTAGTTTTGTGTTTTACTTTGGAAAAAATGAAAAAAAAAAAATCTCTAAAAGAACGAGACAACTCCAATTTTTTCCCGGTTTGTGTTTTACATTGGAAAAAAAATGGAGAAACATATTTTCTTTCATTCTGTACAAGAGCGAGACAAGGCTACCTTGCGCAAGAAGATGAAGAAAATAACTGGATATGTTTTGTATTATTTTGAAACCGAAGTGTTATTTATCACAACACATGTATTCTTTTTTATTTTAATCAAATACTATTTTCATTTTTACTCAAAAACCAAAATGCATTTGAATTAGTGTAAATATTTCGAAGGAGAGCGAAACAGCTCCGATGCATAACAAACATAACAAATGGTTTTCGTTTTTACTTCATTGTTTAGTTATATGTTATAGTAAAACCTCAACAATTCGGACTCTATTAAACCGAACTTCGCTGAATCCGGACAGTCATTGAGATTATATATTGCAAAAATAAAAGGAGAGCTAGCGCAGTAATGTATTTTGTAGGCTGTATTTTGTATTTTTGTTACATATTTTTGTAATTTTCTCTTATGCCCAGTTTTATATTTCAGTCTCACGAATTCAAAATACAATTTTTTCTGTGTGCAGTAGTTTATGTACCCTGATTCAAATCATGCAGATTATTTTGATTAATCCGTACGGACGACTTGGATCCTCCATTAGTCCGAATTAATGAGGTTCTATTGTACTTGGCAGAGTTTTCTACTTTTATTGAACTGTAATCAACTCTGGAAATAGGAATTTGTTACTTCTGTATTTTAGCACCAGCTAATTTGCAAACAATAAAATATGCAAATTCAACCCTCTTTTCCTTCAAACTGATCTTTTTTCGAAATTCCATTATTTTTTAAAGTTTTAACTTTTTTTATAATTTTAATCAAATACGTTTTAAAAATTTTAATAACTTTAACCTTTCTTTAAAGGAGTTGCTTGGGAACCCACCCCACCGCAATTTGTACTCCTTCCTCCGGGAGATTGGTTTCTCCCTTTTAATTTAGTGATAGTATCGTCATAATGTGATTTTATCATTCTCATATTTTTTAAAGGTTTTTTTTTTTTTTTTTTTGTAAAGATATGGTTTATCCGTTTTTTTCTAAACGTTTTTAATTTTTACATGTTCTTAACGACTTTATATTTTAAACCGCTTGAAATTGACTTCTACCTCAAAATACGTTTATTTTTAACATTTCCTAAATCTATACTTGAATGAAAAATAAATAGTGTGAAACAGAGAATCGTTTGGCGCAGTGTAGCAGTCAAGGCCTCTTGCGCCATTAAAATGAAATCAACCAACCAACCAATATTTTTTACAAAAATTTAATTTTGTATCTTGAAACTGATACTACAGTTTCATGACGTCTGCTTTTTATTACAATTTAGCAGTACCAGCACAGCGATGCCTGTGCTAAAAATTTAAAGAAAATCCGATGAGTTAAAGAAAAACAAATTACATCAAAATTACATTTGCAGTAGCTTTCAAATGTAAAAAACTCCATAATTCATCACCAAATTCGCCCAGCGACTTTCTAATTAAAAAGAAAATCAATTAACATGCACACAATGAATTTAAAATCTCTTATACAGTTAAAAACTGAGCGTATCTATGTATGTCCAAGCTTCTTCTCCCGAACGACAGTGAACTGACCATCGAACCAGGTATCGATGGATTCGTAATCTTCCCGTCTTCATGTTTGGCTATTTAACATAATCCTCCGATAATAATTAGCGGAGATATCAATTAAAAACTATGACTCTTGGATTTCGACATAAAATCCCTATTTTTCGAAGGATTTCCTCCATTTAAATTATTTTTCAGTGCTTCATCTCAACTTTCCTCAACAATGCTTTTATTAAAATTTATAGCGTCAAGAAAATCTTTCAGACGAAAGATATGTTGCCATTTTCTTTCTCGAATATGAAGAAGTAACATTTTTGACTTAGTTTTAAAGGCTTTTTCTGTAATCGGGGGATTTAAAGTGTTTAGTTTTTTAGTTTTTAGTTGTTTTTCCTCAAACTGCCGCAACACTTTACTGATTTTTTTTTCTTTTCTTTTTGTTCAAGACTGAAGGTTGAACAGGTGTCACTTGACATAACTTTTATTTTCGAGGTAGACCGTGCAAAGCCGGGCGACGCAGCTAGTAAAGTAATAACAGTAAAATATTCATAAGCAACAAAGGCAACTTCCTCCAAAATGTATAAAAAGAAAGTAATTGAAAAAATGTCTGGAAAAGGGACCTAGTGTTATAGTTGAAAATTGTCTGAAAAGTGGACCTAGTGTTATAGCAATTTCGAGAAATTGCTATAACACTAGGTTATAGCAATAAGAGAAGCCTTGAAAATTGGCTCAATTAGAATCTCTTATATCTCTTGTTCTAAGTAATTGAGAAAAATGGAACAAACATCATCTTGTTTGGGAAGGAAAACCCTTTTCAACGATATATAATGTTTGGGGGTGGGGGGATTTTTTACTCTCTAATTAGCAGAAATTTAGATTAGTTAGTTAGAAAAAACTAATTCGAAATTTAGAATTCGGACTTCGAGGTACACACCCCCGGGGTACGTTCGAATTTTGTGCCAAGTTTCAGGTCTGTAGGTGCTACCGGGTCTTCTGGCCATCGAGTACAAACAAAGAAAAAAAAACAAAGAAACACCGTCACCTTTATGTGTTTAGATACAGCTTCATTATAACTCTTTGCGATTTACTCCTTTAATAGACATAAAATTCAAGTACAGCTCTTTTTCAAAACCCATTAAACTAATTCAAATAAAAAGCTTTTCGCTTATAACCTCGTAATTGTTTTTTTAAAAAATTGAAATATTCTGGTTGCAGTATTAAACACTATTCTACATGTTTTTAAGCAAATGAAAAATTTTCTGATTTTTGTTTTCTCTGCTCGAAAGAGCAGCGAGAAAATTAATTCGGAAAATTACGGCAATTGCAAATCGAGTCATTTCCGCCCGTAAGAAGCTCAGACACGGTACAAATATTCATAACTCATTAGCCGACGGAAGAGCTGTCTAGAGCTCTTTGTTTTCAATTAAATTTCGCGCTAACTCTAAAATTAATGATTGTTTGGAAAAAAAAGAATGAGACACTGCTTTACACTATAGTAATGGAAGCAACAAACGCTGTTTAAACGAAGGGAAACAATAAAATCGTAAGGCCGAAAGCAACTCATTAATTTAGGTTATTATTTCGCGAAAACCGTTTTACTTATATTATTTTGAATTAGTGGTACCCGCACGGCTTCGCCCGTAGTAGAAAATCCCATGTTACGTTTGCACGTTATGATAATTTGATAACTTACTCGTCCACGTTGTGATACTTTGCTAGGTAAATGTTCTTAAAATTGGAATAGAAAAAAAGAAACAAAATCGAATTTTGCAAATGTCGCTTCGAGGTGCACACCCCTATGCTACGAACTCGTTTTGTGCCAAAGTTCATGAAAATCGGCCGAACGATCTAGGGCGCTATGCGCGTAACAGACAGAGATCCAGATATCCAGACTTTCAGCTTTATTATTCTTCTTCATCTTCTTTACTAATAATAAAGATGAAAGTCTTTCTGTCTGGATGTCCGGGGGAAGTCTGGATATCAGGAGGAAGTGTGGATGTCAGGAGGATGTCTGGATCTCTGTGACGCGCATAGCGCCTAGACCGTTCGGCCGATTTTCATGAAATTTGGCACAAAATGAGTTCGTAGCATAGGGGTGTGCACATCGAAGCGATTTTTCGAATATTCGATGTGGTTCTTTTTCTATTCCAGTTTTAAGAACAAAATTATCATAACATGCACGAGTAAATAACGAAATTATCATAACGTGGAACCGTAACATGGTTACAAGCCAGTTGGCGAGAAAATTCACCATACGTTACTTGTAAATGTACAGGCGAATCAAAAGACCTTTAAATTTTTCTATTACGGGCAAAGCCGTGCGGGTACCACTAGTAGTAAATATTTAGTGAATGATGAAGTTTCGAGATGGATGCTTCCTGATATAAAATAACTTGACTACGCTTTTTTTTTTACTTCCTTTTATAAAAACGGAAGTATTGTATTCGCAAAAAAATTTTCACTCAAAAATCGACCTTAATTTCCATTTTACTCACCCCCGAATGAATGCTGAGTTTTTTTTTTTTTTTTTTCGGCTCGACCACACGTGGATAGGTGCCTAAGAACGTATAGACAAGCGAAATATCCATTTTGACGATTCGTGACGTCTGTATATGTATGTTTGTGCGGATGTGTGTCGCATAACTTCAGAACGGTATGTCCTAGAGAAATGAAACTTGGTACGTAGACTCCTAGTGGGATCTAGTTTCACCTTCTCTTTTGGTTGCATTCGGGTGTTTCTAAAGAGGTCTTTTGCCCCTGTTTGGGGGGAAATCATTGTTAATTTCGATGTAAACTCAAGTGGTGTTATAATTTGGCGGACACTTGGCGATATATCGTCAGTCTTTTGGTCTCCAACTTGGCGACAAATTTGGCGATTTTTTTTTTCTAATCTGGTTTCAATTTGGCCACTGTTGGTAGCATTTGGAGAGTAAACTATCTAATCACATTAAAATTGCGTGCAGGCGTCCCTCGTATAACACGGTACTTGTACAACACGGTTTCGATATTACACAGTACGAAACTTGAATTTAATGCTTCATAGTTTTGATACACCACGAATGTTATGTTTATAAAAGATGGAATTTCATTTTTGTTTAGTAAATTCTGTTATTGTTTGATAATAACTCCAATAAGTTTTTATTTTGTTTTTATTGGTTGGTTTCGATACAACACGGTACACGGTTTCGATATAACACGATACATCTTAACTTGATTTTTCTCATGCACATATATAAATAGTAGTATTGAAAATAAGTAAAAATGTTATTTAAAAAAAAGTCTCGTATAACATGGTTTCGATACTACATATAATGAATTAACCGTGTTATATGAGGGACGCCTGTACAGTAGAGATCCTACATACGGAGAGATTGGACAACGGCGCGCCGATCTCCGCCATGTTTAGTTCAAGTGTTGTCAGCTCGAAATGCTGCGCAGTGTAAGTTTTAGTTTTCTTACGGAATATAGGATATGATATCTTTAAAGAACAGACTGATTTTCTTTTCTCCTCGTATTTTCATTAAACGGAGTGAGCGCCAAGTCTGTCAATCCGGCGCCAATCGTATCGTATCGTCATAGCGCTTACAAAGAATTTTTTTTTTCTCAAAACTTGTTCATAAAGATTGAAAACAAACAGATATTTGTGATCTGCACATTGCATTTCATGATATCGTAACTAACTTCCAATTTTTTCGATACAATGTACAGTGATATTTGGGGCAGAAGATGCATTACGGTTTACGGGGAGTGAGCATCTTTGGACATAAGATGGCCGCCGCTCCGAAGTTGTCCAATCTCTCCGTATTTAGGATCTCTACTGTACAGTACATGCATTATGCAGTCTCCCTCTATAATGAACACCTCCATAATCTGAACACTTTTGTTCCGTCCCACGAGTGTTCAGAATAGAGAGAGTCCACTGTAATTTACATTTTCTCACTGTGCCTTAATCATTCCTTTCCCCTGAACACTTTTCCCGAATCCGAGCCGCCTTATAAGTAGAACCTTGAAAATGTTTAGTTTTTCTTGCCGAGCTCAGTGGAAAAAGAATGTCATATTGCCGCGGATTCGAGTTGGAATAATCTCGTAAAACAACTGCAGCGGTAACCCAAACTAGTTCATTAGCAATCACCTCTCGAAACACACGTAACTTTTAAACATTCCACAAACGCTTTAAAATGGTTGTCAAAACGTTGGCAACCATTTTTAAACGTTTATGAAACGTAGTGTGCTATTTGGGACCATTCTCTATTACCCTAAAAAAAACAAGCATTGCCAAGCTGAAACTTCCACTTATTAGAGCCGCACTATATGAGTCATTCTGATGCCATCAATATTTGTTAGACAATATTAACTGTCGGACCAGTTTTCTTTCTAATTTCGCAAATTTTATATTTGAACTAGCAGTACCCGCACAGCGATGCCCGTGCTAAAAATTTAATGGAAGCCGGTTGAATAAAAAAAATTGACGCCCCCTCCCCCTCTAATGTGAAATGATCATTTTTCTTTGTATAAAATGCGCACACACCTTTTCAAAAAGAAAAATATATTCAAGTTTCTTTGAAATTTAAATTTTTTCGTTAAATTAGACTTACAGTTGCTTTAAAACTCTATTTAGAGAGTGAAGCGGTTTTTACTGCAATTTAAAATATTTCGCCAAATAAACAACAACAACAAAAACATCAAATAATATCTTTCATATGTAAAAATAATTCTGCAACTCGATTGTTTATCGCAAAACTTGCCCAGCAACCACGCTATCATAATCGATCCGTCTAACGAAAAAAAAAAAAACATCCCGTGGAACATTCAAAAATTGTCGTCAGGAAAAATAAAAAGAAAGAAAATGTCGTACATTTCACTTGGATAAAAACAAATCAAAAGTTTCTTATCTTTCAAAACAAATCGCCAAAACAATGACTTACATTAACGGTTGTCTTAAAATAATAATCCTAGACTGAACTGCTCAGCGCCTAACACGCCAAGCGACCACGTTACCGGAACCCGGCCCTTTTGAGAGTGAAGCGGATGTTTTTTCTTTGCAATAATAAATGTTTCGCCAAACAAAAAGGTATAAAATCACATTAACAGTAGCTTTCAAATCTTTATATATTAAGAGCTGCGTTGCCCGGATTTGCCCAGTCTACCGTGAGAAAAATTGTGTCAAGTGACATATATTCAACAACCAGGCTTAAATAAAAGAAAAAAAAACATGCAAAATTACCCTTCCAAACATTGACGAAAGATATTAAAATACTTTTAAGAAATTAAAACGCGAAAGATGGATTTTAAAAGCGTAACGATGGAAACACAAAATAAAATAAGTTTAAGAAATTGAAAAGAGAAAGATGGAAAGAATTAATGGATTCAAAAAGCGTAACCATGGAAACACGAAAATAAAATTGTTGACAATCCGAATCAAGATGACATATTTCGATATCGATTTAAAAACGCTTGTAACTTTTTTTCCTTTGAAGATAGAAGCTAATATTTTCGACCACAGGTCGACAGAGATCTGGAGTAAAAAATCTCGCTTTTTCCAATGCTGTCAAAAAAAAAACTGTGGGACCATTTCTTCACTTTCTATTGATAGATTTAATGAAGAAAGTAGTGCCTAAATTTCAGCTAAGCCTAAAAAAGTTCGAGCTAAAAACGCAAATTACTCCCGCCGTAATTAAGTTAGAGCATTGAAATAATTTGTTTAGAACGCAGAAAATTCTACCCTTTTTAACGATATAAAATATTAATATGTGCAAGTAATTTTTCACCCCTTTAATAGCCAATAATAGGCAATTCACGTGAAATTTGGGCCTAAATTTGAATAAAAAAAAGAACTAATTATCGGATTTTTTCGAATTATAGCCTATGTTACTCAGTAAGAAAGCACCTTTCATATAGTGAAAGAATTTTTCAAATAGGTGCAGTCGTTCCGGAGATTACCTCGAACATATAAACACACAAAAATCTGCCCTCTCTCTTTATAATATTAGTAAAGATTTCGCGAGGCTCAAAAAAAAAAAGGAGTGGAAAAAAAAGATAACTATGAAAATATAGTTGCCCGCTGGTGTTTTCCGGCCCAAAAATGGCGGGGATGAATCGGTCTGTGCTTTGATGCGGCTCTAACTTTTCCCTAAGATGCATGACACGCAGCTACCTGCAAAACCAAGCGTCTCACACTGAAAACACAAGTACTCTATCAGGATTTCCGATTCAACGGGCTCTGCCGAGCCGAAAATCGATTCCTGAATAGCCTCTCACGAAACTGGACCTCGCTTGTCAGCCATTTTTATTGTGGTTGCAAAAAAAAAAAAAAAAAAAATATTAATTTGAATTTTTGGCATCTTGAATTCAAATTATATTTTTCGCAATCACGAGCGTGTGTGTGTATGTATGCGCGTGTGTGTTTGTGTAGGCGCATGTGTGTGGGTGCGTGTGTATGTGAGTGTATGTATGCATGTGTGTGCGTGTTGTGTATGAAGTGCTGTGCGTGTACGCGCGTGTGCGTGTAGGCGTTCGTGTGTGCGTGTAGGCGTTCGTGTGTGTGTGTAAGCGTTCGTGTGTGTGTGTAAGCGTTCGTGTGTGTGTGTATGTAGGCATGTGTGTTTGTGTCTGTGTGCAGGCATGAGTGTGTGTATGTGTGTGTGTAGGAGTGCGTGTATGTGTAGGTGTGTGAGTTTGTAGGTGTGTGTATGTATGCGTGTGTGTGTGTGTAGGATATGGTCACAAAGGAAAACCTGGAGACGGTTTTCACAAGAGGAGCAGCATCGTGAGGCGACCGGTCGACAGTGATGCTGCAGAGGGTGCTGGCGGGAAAATAAAATCAGCGTAACATCAAAAACAGTCAAATGAGAACAATAAGCAATCGTGATTGCTCAAAAAAATCAGAAGTTGAATTTTTTAAAAGGTTTTATTATTATTTTCTACATTTGCACTTTTTTTTTTTTTAAACTACCGTCCTTCGGAATAACTTTGATTTACAGTTTTTCATATTTTTAAGTGTCCCACTATTTTTAAGTGTGTTCCTCAAAGCAAAAAGGAAAGGTATAGAAGCAGGGTTGTGGAGTCGGAGGGAAAGTGACCGACTCCTGCTCCGAATCTGGAAATTTTAGAGCCTTGGACTCCGATTCCGCAAGCACTGGCAGAGTTGCGGACTTGGAGGAAAAATGACCGACTCCGACTCTTGGAATTTTTAACCTTCGACCCTCGACTCCGACTCTTTCATCTAAAAATCAGTCCGACTCATATTGTTTCAACAGAGCGCGCGTCCTATGATTTCTATGCGAAAGACAAAAGTTTTCCCTCTCCCCCGTAAAGTAGTAATTATAAATTTTAGCATTCACTCCTTATATAAATTACTGTTGAAACAATAAGACATGAGCATGTGCAGAAAGGTTAAAGTAAGTAATGTGTAGTAATGTTAAGGGAGGACCGACTCTTAAAAGAACATCTTAATTTTCGGAAATTGTACTTATTGTATTCACGCGTTGTTTTTATTGTGAACCATTTTCAGACTGAAGAAGACATACAGTCGACTCCCGCTATAACGCGATTCAACTTTTGCGAAATGGCTATAATGCGAATTTTTCACGATTTACGAATTTTAGAGCTAACGCGAATTTTTCGTCTATAACGTGAATTTTTCGTTTATAATACGAATTTTTATATATCGGCTTCGTTATTAGCCACTAAATATTGATTTCGTGAATACTATTACACTCCTTTAGGCATCAATTACAGTGAAAGTTTTCACATCAAACTAGTTGACTGGGGGATTGTCAGTCACTCAGCATCATTCATTTATTTAATTTTTTTCATTTGAAATATTAAAGTTGATGAAATATAATGGTACCTCAGTGGCACCTTCATCTATATTTAGTGAAAATGAGAAGAAAAAGAAAGTTTCTGATTAAAAAGGGGAGGAGGGGGAGGGAGCTAACATTCTCGAGATGCTTGAACAGCTACAAAACGTCGACGGTAGTGCGACAATAAATATGATTGAATCTTCCATGCGTACTAATAAATATGTTACTGTATACTGTACAGTACTATTATAGTGCAACATTTTAAAATAGCTACATACTGTGCATACCGTGTTGTTTTATTTTATGTCTTTCCCTTCCGTTGATCATTCATTTTGTGCATCTTAGTATTTCATCTTAAATAAAACAGTTTTTATTTTTTAAATACAGTAAAAGTTAAGTTTTTTATGTAAGAAACTCTAGTGTATAATTGAGGAATGCTTTAAAGTAGTTTGAGACTTCATAAATGTCTAAAAGAATTTGGTATGCTTCTAAAAAAAATTGTATACACATATTTTTCCACAACGCGAAATTTCGACTTACGCGAGGAGTCTTGGAACGTATCCCTCGCGTAAGTCGGGACTCGACTGCAGTCCATTTTCGCCATCCTTTTAGATGCAGCGGAAAACCGTAGGCATTCATTTGTCTTTTCGATTGGGTCACAAAATGGTGTCATGCAGGACTGTGCAAAACTCTGCGGAAACGACCAAAGAGTTTTGGAAACATCGGCACGGAAGTGGCCGCTCCACGAAGAATCGATTCCGCATATCCGCTTCCGATTCGGAATTCTAATGAGGAACCTTTTATCGGCATTCGCTCATTATTCGCCAGATTTTTATCTGAAACTCTCAAACGTTCTCCAGAAGGAGGCGGGGGTGAGGAGCGCGCTGTTGAGACGGCGAAGAATGGGTTTCAAAAGTTTTCGGGTCGAAAACTTTTTTCGCTCTTTTATTGACAAGGGAACAGCGAAAGTGGCTGTCATTCTTGTTCGAGGGTACCAAGAGGATCGAAATTTTCTTGAGGGGCTGGGGAACAATGGAATCGCTTCGAGCCTTTGGTCGTTTTTATTCTGCTGAGTTTGAAAATGGTTCTGCACAAGCAAGTTCCGTGTAGTTCTTGGTTAATTGTGAAATTATGGTTATAATTCTTGTGAAAACTGCATCAAAAAGGATTCTTAGTAGAAAATGTGTATTCGCTAAAATTTCATGATTAAATACTTCTGCTAAAAGAACACTAAACACGAAAAGAATGCAGTATTTAGTGTGGGAACTGTTCTGAAAGCTTTTCCAAAAAACTGTATGTGGTAAAGTTGCAAAAAATATGAAATTTTAAAGTTCAGCGTACAGCTTTCATAAACGATATCCTTGCGATGTTCTAAGTCATAAAAAATACACTTAAAAAAAGTAATAAATTCGTCGCTAAAACGACGAATGGGCGTATCTCAAAAGAAAAATCGAAAAATGAGTTATAACCACCATACAAATATCCAAAGTCGATTTTATAATATGAACAACGGGCGTATCTCTACAATAAATAGTAAAAAGTCCCTCACACTGGTGGCGATTCCCAAGCGATACAACAAACTGGAAATCTTTAAACCGGTTTTCTGCAAAATGCTTAAAAGTGAGATACGTCCATTCGTCTTTTTAGCGACAAATTATGATTATTATCTTTTTTTTTTTAAGTTTTGTTCTAGCAATTGCAGTAAAACTTGTTCTAGTTTACAATAGAGAATTGAATCTTATTTTATTCCTTACATATTTTCTCAGCGACGTAGCAGTATTTACAAGAAAGAAAAACGAAATTTGCTTTAAAAAGATGAGAATACAGCATTCTTTGATACTTTATGATTAAGTAGCCTTTTGTTTGTGCACCAAGCTGTAGAATGTCCATTCATTTACAGCCTCGCTGAAATAAAGTTAATTCGCTTGAACATCTTGATATTTTACACATTTTTTGCGACAATGTACTAAGAGTTTAGATACGCTGCGTGAACACGCTTTTCACCCGACGTTATTTATTTGCAATTATGAATTTTCCTTTTCTTCTGTGTACATAAAATTCACGGTTGACTTCCCCGCGAAACGGACAGCTGTTTGCAACATAACTTCGAGCGAGTTCCAAGAAATGTTTCGCATTTTTTACAGAATGATGGCCCTTGGCGAGTTTTTAGTTAGATAGTAGGAGTCATCAACAGCACTCCAGTGTCCAAGGACGGATCCAGAACTTCTTCAACGAAGGGGCGAAATTGCGTGTTTGGAACTTCAACTTTGAAAAAATTAGATAGTAAGGGGCCCTATCTGCCTATGATAATCGAATATCGTTAAAAATCACATTTCAGGAAGTAGTTTCAAAAATTTAGAAGAAGAAAGAGTTTGAACCTTATTCCACCCTCTAATGTTACCAAACATGATATAAAATTGCAGTTTTAAGGGCTCAAGTTTGAAATATTCCAAAACATTTCTGGCTGAGAGCTCCCTTAAATTCTTCACAGACTGTCTTAAAAATAATTTTGGAACTTCAATGTCGCAAAAATACCAGTAGAGCCCCTCAAGGGAGGGGCGATCGCTCCCATCGCCCCCCCCCCCCTTGTATCCGTCCATGCCAGTGGCCCCGTACTCTCTGTTTCTTTATAAAGACCAGGAGCCAGAATCCTTAGCCGATCAGTCAAAGCTGAAAGGTCCTAGTGTACTTCTGAATCAGTTGGGAAACTATGTGAGGGAGCCGAGGTAGATTCATTTACTAGTCTATACTTAGAACATGTTATGCCTCACTTAACTCACGCGACTTATATGTATGACATCAGCCCCGTTCGCTTACGGAATCCTTAGACCATTGAGAGATGGACGAGCTCTCCCGTTCATTCGCTATTGTATGCGCTGAAGCAGGAGTAAAGGCGACAGGTCTTATCTCCGGGGGTAAACATCAAAATAATTTCGCCGCCGTGTACCACGTGACTACGACCTTTAAGGTCTTGGCGTGAAATGCTGACTCTACTTCACAATGAGCGCAACTTTTAGAGCCATTTTTAAATCGGCATAACTCAACAACTTACTGTAGAAATTGGGGGGGAAAAAACACTTATCCATGAATCAGTAAGCTATGCGCTTGCGGGTGACAGAAAAGAAATGTACAAAAACATTTCAGGCAGAAGGTAAACAAATTAAAATCGACGACTGTTCAAATCCCTACTAGAGTTAGCACAGCTCTGGTGAAACGTCTTCCGTGGAAGATCGCAGTCGCGTGGTCTCCCCCGCGAAGGTTCCTGCTTCAACAACCACTCCCACTTGCCGTATCTATGTCTCAATGATCTAAGGCGAAATCTAGTTCTTCAAGGTCTCGGTGTGACTACGGAGAAGAAAGTTTCCACACTCACCCGCACGCCCTCTCTGTGAAGACGATGTAGTCGGGATGGAGGGACGGGCTTCGCTCCACAAACTGGACACAGGTCTCGTTCTCCCAGTACCGCATGGCTTGCTTGAACAGGGCCCTGTGCTCACCTAAAACGTAAGCAGAGGCAATCAGTGAGAGTGGACTCATCCCAATTCCGACAGCGACAGAACGTTTGTCGTAGAACGTCACGACTTCTGCATAACTGCAGTGCAACTCTCCCTAAAGTTGCTCGTCGCTCACTCATTATTCATGTCACTTGTAAAGTGGCACTCTAGGTAGGCCATCATTGCCCCTAATACAAAAGGCCTTTAACTGGCTTAACCATCAACAGATGGCACCACCAGACACTTCCACCTATGCAATTTGAATTTGACGCTATAGGAGAAGTAATTTACTCGTGGTAACTGCAAAGCGAGTGACCACGATACTTTCGAACCCGCAGATTGAACGAACTCGTTCCCCCCATGTAATTGGTGGATATTTACTGCTTCAGGCTTTATTCGAGGCTTCACTGACCAAACCAGTATTATTAAGCCAAACGGGCCGTTCTAGGTCGGTGATCTCTAACTGTGCTTTGATATTGTTTTAATCAAAAATTAGCCATAAGGGCGACTTTCCAAAAACCTGGCAATTTCTGATCATCAATCCTTTAAAAATAAAAATGCTTCAAAAATATTTTTAGAAATTTATACTGAGTCTTTATTAGAAGCATAATATGAGAAAAACAGAGGGTGTAAACACTTTAACCATATTACATTTTTTGCTTTGCTGGTCTGGCATAGAAAATGCCAGGAGAGTGACATTTTTGTGTACCAGGAGAGTTGACTTTTTACTAACACAGATCCTGTTGCCAAGGCTCGGAATTACATTTAAGTTTATATATGTTATTTTTATTCTTATCTCTTAATTAAATTATACGCATAGCAGGAATGATTAAAACAAGTTTTTTATACAAAGCAGAAATGTTGTCCAGGAGACAGCAAAAATATTGCACATACCTCAGTTTAGAACTTCAAAATTATACAAGCAAATCAGAAATGCAAAATACTTAGGATTCCAACAAAATAGGGAGAATAAACAGTGTTTCTATGCAACCGATTCGAAATTCCTTCTTTTTACCTGTAATAATTGAACACATTCCCAGGCCAGAAGACATAAAAAACCTGGGGACAAACCAGAAAATAATGTGCCTCTATTATTTCAATAATTAAATGGACCAAGACAATATCAATTTCACCCCTTTAAGCATGCATAATTTAATACTACAGCTTTAATTTGAGGAATGTTGATATAAAATTTTAAAATAATTTAAGTGCATTTCAGAAAAAGATTCGTGCAGCCAAGAGAGTGACTCCCTGCTAATTCAAAGATTTTGTTAGGAAAAAATAAATGAGTTATTGTTTTCATATGAATGGAAATACATTGGGAAAATCATTTCTATCGAAGTAAAAAAAATAAAAAATAAAAAAAAATGTGGGTCAACGAATTCTTGTGTTATTTTTCCCGGGCACGATGTCGTTAGGATTTTGGAGAATTAGAAATAATCAACGATACTTACCGCTAAAGTTAGCCTCAATCTCGTAAGGTATGACTGCATGGGGCCACAATCGATCAGTTCTGGCTGTAGCTGCACGTCCTTTCCGCCTTCGGGCATGTCTCCTCCAGTTGCCTTTCCTGGGTGAGTATAAAAAAGAAAAATTAATTTGAATTTTGACATGTTGAATTCAAATTATGTTTTTCGCAATCACGAGTGTGTGTATGTAGGCGTGTGTGTTTGTGTGTGGGGGTATGTGTATGTGTGTGTAGGCATGTATGTTTGTGTCTGCGTGCTGGCATAAGTGTGTGGATAGTTGTGTGTATGAATGTGTGTGTGGGGGGGGGGTATGTGTATGTGTGTAGGCATATGGTGTTTGTGTCTGTGTGCAGGCATGAATGTGTGGGTAGTTGTGTGTATGTGTGTGTATGTTTTTGTGTGTGTATGTGTGGGTATCTGTATGTATGCGTGTGTATATGCGTTTGTGTATGTGTGTGTAGGTGTATATGTGTGTGTATGTTTTTGTGTGTGTATGTGTGCGTATCTGTATGTATGCGTGTGTATATGCGTTTGTGTATGTGTGTGTAGGTGTATATGTGTGTATGTGTGTGTTTGTGTGTGCGTGCGTGTGTGTGTGTAGTTGTGTATGTATGCGCGTGTGTGTAGGACATAGATGCAACCTGGAGACGACTTTCGCTATAGGACCAGCATCGTGAGGAGCCCGTCGACGGTGATGGTGCGGAGGGTGGCGGTGGGAAAAATCAAAAGATGCCAAAAACAGTCAAATGAGAACAATAAGCAATCGTGATTGCTCAAAAAAAAAAAAAATAGTGTGTCAAGTTGAAATTCCAAGTATGCCAAGTTTGATCTAATTAGTGAAGAATTTTCCTTGGTATTCAAGTTAAGTTAAAATGTCAGCAATATATTCATGACTCATTATTTTAAAATAAATACTTTTATTTACATATATACAAAATAGATAATGTTTAACATATTTATCAGGATAATTCAGTCACATCAAGAGGGACTGCCATAAGTGCTAAGATAGCATCAAGATTACAGCATCGATTAGGTCAAATCAAATCAAGTCAAGAAACTGAAACGGCATTCAGCCAATTTAAAGGACGCATACAATGTCATGGGATCATGTGATGAATTACCATAAAAAATACTTAAACTTTAAGCTTAACTCAGGGGTGCCCACAAGGGGGGATTATGGCGCAAGTTGCGCCATCAAAATTTTTGGGGGGGATATTTAAAATTGCTTTTTATTTATTTATTTATTTATTTATTTTTAATTTAAATTAGTATTTGTTTTATTTTACTTTATTCTGTTTATTTTTTATTTTATTTATTTAGTTTTGTTGGACGTAGCACATCATTCAATCATTCACAATCTTTCATTGCCGTAGCACAGAAATTTTCTAATAAAATAATAATAATAATTAAAAATAATTAAATACATAAATAAATAAAATATATTTAAAAGAATAAATAAATAAAAAATATAAAAAAATAAAAAAATAAAAATTATTTAAAAAAATAAATAATAAAAAAGAGTTAAAAACAAAAAGGGGGAAGAGGGTTGAGCAAAATTTGGGGGGGGGGGGGGGGGACTTTGCGCCATTGAACTTGGGGGGGGGGGATGTCATCCCTGGCTTAACTGAAACGAGAAAATATACCTGCAAATTATAAATGTTAATAAAATATTTAACAGTGAAAAAGAGGGCTATAGAATTGACAAACGTTCCAGTTTATGCTGGTTGATCTGAATAAGGGAGGAAACGAAAAAATTTGATGCGTGTATTAAGCAGTAACTTACAAACCCTAAGTCAAGGTTGAGACCGAAATTACATGCAATGTACCGACAGCCAAGTCATCCCATCCAGAGACTGCAGTTTCGTCCTTGTTGTGTTCTCATCAGTCTGGAATAGGGAATAACCGAGCTGGAGACGAATGTCATCTCGTAAAAGCTGAGAGAGAGAAGTAGAGCCTCCAGCTCGGTCATTCCCTATTCCAGACTGAGGAGTCCATAATAAAGACAAAACTGCAGTATCTTAATGGGATGAGCGTGCTGTCGGTATATTGCATGCATTTTATGCGCGTTGTTTTGTAAATTTCAATGTGACTCTGCTTAATTTGGAGGCTAACGCTCATCTGCAAATGCTGGCATCCTTGAAAAGTAATAGATGCGTCCATTTCCGCTGTAAACCGGAAGTTTGCCTTTCCATTCAATCGGTGGTCAGACAGTAATTTATTTTGCAGTAAAAACGTCGTTTTTGATAAAAATTGTGTGTGCAACTTTTGATTGTTCCAAAAGAAAAAAATATTAAAAAATATCGCTCACCGACAAACACAATACCTCTCTGTAAAAAATATTATGCAAAACTTTATTATGATTGATTCAGGTACAGATTTTAATGGAGTTTTTTTTTTTTTTCCAATAATACTGGCCCAAAGTTCGTTGCATATTTCGTGCGTGGTGGAGTAAAAACGGTATAATACAGTGAACTCCCGAATATCCGCGATCGGATTATCCGCGGGGCGGATTATCCACGAGCCAGTTAACAATCAGGAACATGAATTTTCGCAGCAAAAAGAAAAATAATAATGCCTTTTTTTTTGGTCGAAAATTTTCAAATTTAATCTCAGTAGTTTTTGTTTTATTTATATATTTTTTGTGTTTCCTTCATCGTATATACACTTGTTCTATATTGATGCTAAGTTCTGTTTCACAAAAATACAAAACATTTTTACTGTACTGTATCTATTTTCATTGTTTGTAGAAAGTATTATGCATCAGTACAGCTTAGTATTTGATGAAAGACAATTTTTACTTTATTTGTCCCTCGTTTTAGTCTTGTTGCCATATATCCGCGATTTTTATTATCCGCTGCACCTGTGCCATCCAATTCCACGGATAATCGAGAGTTTAGAGGCACATCTTTAAAATTACCCTAGTTAGATGAAATATTTGCTAATTTTATTTGGCTACAAAAAGCAACCAATAATCGAACGTGTTTTTTTTTTTTTTTTTTTTTTTTTTAAGCATACTGTAGTTTTGAGTACTATATACAACAAGCGTTCAAACATTGCATTCAGGTAACGCCATCGGATTTTGAGCTCTGTGATACAGTTTTTCAATTTCTTCTAAAGCCCCACTTTCAGGATTTTAATATTTAGTGATGGTTTTCGAAAAGGTTTATGTTTTCTTACGCATTTTCGCAATTGCTGAACGCAAGGGCGCCCATATGCAAAATTGTAAAGGGGGCTCAGATATTTTCCCCGTGTGACAGGAGGGTATTTTCTCCATGAAAACCGATTTTGGGACAGATTAGAGTCATTGAAATACAGTAAAACCTCGTTAAGTCGTCACTCAAGGGACCAAAAATTTTTGACCACTTATACGGAGTGACTACTTATGTGGAGTGGGAAGTTGAGGAAGAAAAAAAAATCCTTACAAATATTCATAAAGATCAGTAGAATTCTGTGAGAAAAACAATAGCTTATGTAATCAATGTCTATAAATTAGTGAAAATACTAAAAAGGGGGGGGGGGGGGGAATACTAATGATAGTTACTTTGTTTTATTTTCTCTTACTTATACTAAAGAACAACTTATTTTAATGTAGTTACGGTACATT
Source organism: Uloborus diversus (assembly GCF_026930045.1). Taxonomy (NCBI): domain Eukaryota; kingdom Metazoa; phylum Arthropoda; class Arachnida; order Araneae; family Uloboridae; genus Uloborus; species Uloborus diversus. The sequence continues at coordinate 15,836,775 of NC_072737.1, read as the reverse complement.
AATACAATCATTCAATGTTGACTCATGAAGTTGTTGCTTACGGAAAAGAACTCTTCTAACATACGTCAAGCTTTAAATTCTGTTTGTTGTTCCTTGTGAACGGATGTTAAATACTGACTAACTTTCTCCAGGTATTAGATTTTGTCTGTCTTGCTGGAAGGAGTTAGATTCATATTCTTGGCACTTGGCAGAGTGACAGCAAGAAGTATGCTTTGAACGACCAGAACGGAGGATCGAGATTTCAAGGAAAAATGACTATCAAACAGCCTTTCAACCAAGTCCGACACTATTTTCTAAGATCCGATAAGAAAAAGGAATTTTAGAAAACAACTTTTTGAGTGACTAGTTAACCGGGTAAAATTAAATTTGGTGACCAATAAAGGAGGATCATTTTACATTACTGTGAATGAGACCTTGTCGGGACCAAAGAAAAATGACCTCTTAAGCGGAGTGACCACTTAACCAGTCGACTACTTACTGAGGTTTCACTGTATTTCATTTTTTATAACTTATTCATTAATGGCTGGAGAATAAATGTTTTTACATTTTTTGCAAAGAAAAAAGTACCAAAAGCAAGGAAGTTCCAACTTCAAGGGGGGGGGGGGCTCAATCCCTCCTTGCCCCCCTATATGGGCGCCCTTGGCTGAACGTATGAACACTGAAACCTCGAATGAGAATACCAATTCATTTTCAGAAAAATATACTTTAACTAGCATTCCCGTACCCGGAATTGCTCGGGTAATGGAATTAGCAGGGGTTAACAGTGCTTGGTGCACCTAGTTTCGAAATCCCCTATAATAATTATCCATAATTTTTTCTAATTTTGGGAGGATCCCGGGGCCCCTGGACTCCTTATATATGTGCCCTTGTCCTTAACCGATCTTTAACTGTTATTAACGATCCTTTTAAAGTATTGATTATCTTTGCAAACACAGGCCATCCGCATTTTATTGTTATACCTGTGTTTAAGCAAGAACTTCTTTATATACAACATTTTTAGTTTTTTTTTTTTTCTTTTTTCCTGGTGCTAAAACTATTAAGCTGCTTGATGAACTGACGTTGGAGTAAGCTACATAAAATTGGCCGTGTTGAAAAGAAGTCTTCTCCAAAATCGATCCCTGCTACTTTTAATGTCTGTCCTTGTGACTTATTAACGGTTATTGCAAAACAAACTTTTACAGGAAACTGCACTCTTCTAAATTCAAAAGGATAGTCCGCCTGTGATGATGTTCTTAAAAACTTCGCTTCTAGTTTTGAAAAAATGAAAGCAAAAGACAGAAACATTATTATTTGACTTGAGAAAAGCCTCGTAGAATCACGTGAGAAATAAAAACAATATCAAATTTAAAATTCGCTTTCGACCAAAAGTTGAGATGAAGTACTAAATAATGATTTGAATGGAGGAACGTCTCTGAAAATAAGGGATTTAAATTTCAATGACAGGTTTTAATTTCATTGAAATTAAGGGATTTTAATTAATTTCTCCTGAACTAATTGATATTTCGAAAAATCCTTTCTTAGTGGATACTTTCGTAATCATGTGGATATGCCTGCCAAATTTCAAGTCTGCGGCTTCAGCGGTATTGGCTGTGCGTTGATATATATATATGTTATCTCAGGACATTGATTTTTATATATCAAGATTGAGACGAAAGTAACTTAAATCCTTGACTTTTTTCGGTACTTTTTTTTTTGATCTGCTACTCTCGTCACCAATGTTACGTTACCAAATATAATACGGGTTACAATGATATAGCATTTTAAAAAAAATGGACATACTCTTCAATCAATGCCTAATGGAATGAAATCAAAATAAGTAGCAAAAGAAAATGTATTAAATGTTGTGCATGACGTGTATGTTAAAATGTATAAACGTCATTATCAAACTCTAGTAGTTAATACACATTACAAGTTTCAATTCTCCAACTAGCTTAAAAACCAATAAATCGAATTTTAACTTTAATTAATCGAATTTTAACCTTAAAAATCGAATTTTAACCTTAAGTAATCGAATTTTAATCTTAAAAATCGAATTTTAACCTTAAAGTGAAGCCATTCGAAAAAATACTTTTCACGATTTTCTTCCGCAGAATTTAGATTTTAATGCAATTACCTCCGATGTCGAAGCGAGGTTCTTCTTAAGTCCTGCAAAAATGTTGGGTCTCTACTGGATACTCGATCTACGATGATGTCCCCTTCGAACAAATCTATAAAAAAATGTCATGAAACATCTGTAAAGAAAAGACCGTACATATATAGAGCAAAATGGGGGGAATCCAATAATAATGGGGTTGTTTCCTTAAGTCAAAAGTACTACTTTTAGTCACTGAAATTCATAGAATAAGCAAAAAAAAATAAATAATAATAAATAAATAAATAACATGGAGTGAGAAAAAACTTCATTTTCCCAACGCTCAATTTTTAATTAATTTTTTTAAGTGTCCGATTTTGAAAACAAGGCGTGGTCTTTATGACGTCACAAATGATGTATTTTTGCGCATGTCCACTAAAGTAGACTTTAAATCCCGGTTATCACAAATTTGCCATTTCAACTGCGCTTGCGCGCGGACTTAGCTTTTTGGGCTTTCTGTTTTAAGATTTTGTGTTGCTTGTTTATATTTAGGTTGAGCTAGAGTCCCAACAAATTAATGAATGCGATTAGAATATTTTCACAGCGATTTCGAGATATATTATATGAAACTACGGATATGAATACCTGATAATCTTTATAATGTAAAGCTAAAAATGACACTTCAATATTTAGGTTTGAAAATATTTACTTAACGTAAACGTAAAACACATTGTGACTTCAAAATTGATTGGAATATGAGTACAGATGTTCGTCTTTTGCGGATATTTTACGTTAGGCATAAACAGCTGTATTATAGATACTTATTTAGGTTAATGGTTTGGTTTTGTATTAGAAGCGATGCTGCAATTCTAGTACGCTCTTCTGAGGTTGAAAATTTGGCCCTGAAAAGGGCCTTTGATAGAAAAATCAGACTCCGAATCCATTAATAATTAAGACTCAAAACTCAATCGTTACCGAGACCTAAAAACTAAATCAGAGAAAGCTTTGTGATTTCTAATTTTTATTTGTTGCCTTCTCATATTTATTAACAAATTAAAAATGTTTAATTAATTTTAGCAAGATCTTTGAAATCAGCTATGTCCGCGCGCAAGCGCAGTTGAAATGGCAAATTTGTAATAACCGGGATTTAACGTCGATTGTCCACTAACGGTTAGACGTCATGATAATCAAGAAGCGAATTAAATATTGCGCTCTAAGCTTGCTATCAAGCCACTACATAGCGTTGCCACTACATATGAGTAAAGATGCAAATTAAATATTATGATCCGTGAATGGCATCAGTGAATGTCATTTCATCATTTGTGATGTCATCGGCAGAAGCGTAAACAATAAAAACGCACCGACTACAATATTTTTTTTTAAATACTGAACTTAGCCAAATTATTTAAAAAAAATCGTCCAATCCTTTGTTTTTAAGCATGTTCTTTCAGAAAAAAATACTTTTAAAATTTGGGAAACGACCCCATTGCTCACTAGTAATCGTATAAAACCTAATGAATCGTGAAATAATTAGAAAGCAAACTGATCCTTCTAGCAAACACTTGGACGAGTTTTTTTAGACTGGGGCGTGACTCAGAGGTGCGTGAGCCCTGGATTTTTGAAATAATTTGGTTCTGACTAAAGGTGGGTAGGAGGAAATTCTTGATAAATAAATGCTGTCGATTGATGGCAAAGTACCCTGAAATCACCGAATGATGTTTGAATACAATCATAAAATCACCTGTTTTGGTATTTAGGGCTTAAGTATTCAAATGTATAGCTTGATTACGGAGAGATCGCGCATGAACTGGAAGCGGAAACAGAACACTTCATTTTGTTAAAGGTAGGATCTATGTTATGCTGTTAACCATGCTATTTGTCATTAGAAATTCAGAAAAAAAAAATCCACGAATGATTCTAAAATTGCTTGTTTCATTGCTCTTAGATATGAAAGAATTGACACTGATATGGCATGCAATACTATAGTAAAGAACTATTTTTTTAGAAAAAATCACGGAAAAAGGATTCCGAAATTCTCAGAAACGTTTTTGAAAATTGTTTGGAGAATTCCGAAATACTGGGAAACGTTTTCGAAACTTTCATGAACCACAGCTGCACAGAATACTCAGAAACATTTCTGGAAATAACGGAAAGAGGATTCCGAAATACTCAGAAACGTTTCTGAAAATTACAGAAAGAGGATTCTAAAATACTCAGAAACATTTCTGGAAATTATAGAAAGAGGATTCCGAAATACTCAGACCCATTTCTGGACATTACAGAAAGAGGATTCCGAAATACTCAGACACGTTTTCGGACATTATAGAAAGAGAATTCCGAAATACTCAGAAACGTTTTTGAAAATTTCATGAACCGCAGCTGCACGATATACTCAGAAACGTTTCCGAATTTTTTTTACAGTGCAGCGATAACGTGCAATCAATAAAGTTCCTACTGCTCGCGTGATCTCGCTGATCATACCTACTACAAAATAAAGAGTTATGCTCCCGTCTACAGTTTATCCATCATCTTTCCGTGGTCAAGATGTAGCATCTGATTTGGGAGAGAAGGAGCCCATATTTATACAGTTGGCACCAGGGTTGCGGAGCAGGCGGGAAAATGACCGGCTCCAACTCCAGCAGCTGTAGAACCTCCGACTCCTTTATCCCAATATGAATCCGACTCCCGTCCTTACTCCGCAGCCCTGGTAGACTTAAAGGACTCGGAAGGAAAAGGAATGACTCCGACCCTTGGAGTTTTGACGAATTTGGAATTTAACTTCGACTTCTTTACCTCAAAATTAGTCCGACTCCGGTCCTTACTCCGCAGCCCTGGTAGACTTAAAGGATTCGGAAGGAAAAGGAATGACTCCAACTCTTGGAGTTTTGACGAATTTGCAATTTAACTCCGACTTCTTTACCTCAAAATTAGTCCGACTCCGGTCCTTACTCCGCAGCCCTGGTAGACTTAAAGGACTCGGAAGGAAAAGGAATGACTCCGACTCTTGGAGTTTTGACGAATTTGGAATTTAACTCCGACTTCTTTACCTCAAAATTAGTCCGACTCCGATTCTTACTCTGCAGCCCTGGTAGACTTAAAGGATTCGGAAGGAAAAGGAATGACTCCGACTCTTGGAGTTTTGACGAATTTGGAATTTAACTCCGACTTCTTTACCTCAAAATTAGTCCGACTCCGGTCCTTACTCCGCAGCCCTGGTAGACTTAAAGGATTCGGAAGGAAAAGGAATGACTCCGACTCTTGGAGTTTTGACGAATTTGCAATTTAACTCCGACTTCTTTACCTCAAAATTAGTCCGACTCCGGTCCTTACTCCGCAGCCCTGGTAGACTTAAAGGACTCGGAAGGAAAAGGAATGACTCCGACTCTTGGAGTTTTGACGAATTTGGAATTTAACTCCGACTTCTTTACCTCAAAATTAGTCCGACTCCGATTCTTACTCTGCAGCCCTGGTAGACTTAAAGGACTCGGAAGGGAAAAGGAATGACTCCGACTCTTGGAGTTTTAACGAATTTGGAATTTAACTCCGACTTCTTTACCTCAAAATTAGTCCGACTCCGATTCTTACTCTGCAGCCCTGGTAGACTTAAAGGACTCGGAAGGGAAAAGGAATGACTCCGACTCTTGGAGTTTTAACGAATTTGGAATTTAACTCCGACTTCTTTACCTCAAAATTAGTCCGACTCCGATTCTTACTCTGCAGCCCTGGTAGACTTAAAGGACTCGGAGGGAAAAGGAATGACTCCGACTCTTGGAGTTTTAACGAATTTGGAATTTAACTCCGACTTCTTTACCTCAAAATTAGTCCGACTCCGACTCCATCCCCGAAGCCCTGGTGGACTTCGTTATTGCGCATTTTGCGATCCGTGTAGATCTGAAGCTGTCTGATTGGCATACACTCGTCAGAAGCAACGCCTCCTAATACTAAATGCCTATCACATTTGCCTCAAAAAGTGATCCTCCGCCGGTACACTTTCAACGCTACCTGGCGGCAATACAAGGACGGCGTTGCTATTGCGATAGATCCAAAAAATTCAAATCAGATTGTTTATTGATGAATTCTAAAATTTAAATTTAGAAGTTAACCAATTGCTTAACTCCGCTATTTATTTCTAATACCTTCGATAGATGGCAGTAGCAAGAATACCGAAATTTGCTTATTGGGATCATTTTGCTCTATGTTAAAAGTGAGAAAGCGACAAGCATTTAGTGTTTAGGAGGCGTTGGTCAGGAGTTACTGTTTTTTCAAAAATATTTTTTTATTTTCTAAACTATTTACGCTCTTTACAAGAAATCACTTTTCCGTTTTCGGACAAAGTGAACCCCCCCCCCCCCCCCCCCCCCGCTCTCCCAAAAAGCCCTTACTTTCAAAAATATAAGGTACATGTGAAAAAAGCGCCCGTAATGTACAATATTCAAATCAGAAACAGTGAGGGGTACCAAAATTGCTTGCCAATAACGTACTGAGATAAATTGACCCAACTTCGTACGAATGCAGCTAATTCTCCTTTAAGGCCTTGTTCTCCCTATGTAGAAATGAACTTTCTCAAGGTCAGGCCTCTTCTTATCAAAGTTATACTTTTCTATACTATGTTTCGAGGTCTAACGGAGTTTTTCTTTTTCTTTTTTTTTTTTTCGCTGGATGTAATGATTCTAAGACACGAAAAACTTTTTTCGTTCATCTCGAATCAGTCAATGGTAAAGTGTTTAAGAACCAATGCCGAATACAAACATTCAGATTTATTAAAATAGATTCCGTTGTGATACCTTGGAACTAAAAAGTAGTCCCGAGCTTAATAATGGAAAAAAATACTTTTTGATTATCTTTATATATGTATTTAGTAAAATTTCAAAAGTTGCTGTTTATTTGCAGTGAGCAAAAGTAATCATCATATTTCAATGAACGAGATTGTAGCACCGACTTGACCCCTCCCCCTCCCCCTGAATTTATTTTCTGTTGATGAAAACAAACACTATCAGCTGCGTTTATCTACTGAAAACCAACTCATTATTTGATTTAATGAATTACAGAAACTGCAGCTAAAGCAAGTTGTTTTTCGTACAATAGAACTACATTGACAGCAAAAGAAGATTTACAAAATGCATTTGCATTTATTGAAAATTAACATTTAGCAATCTGGAAAGAAAATTTGTCACTAAGTTCGTTGCATTGCGATATTTGTCAACACATTTGGCGACAAAACCTGAATATCTTCAGGGAAAAAAAACTCCAGAAAGGACGATTTTCGGGAAAATGCGATGAGCAATAAGTATGATTGATTTTAAGCATTACGAGTTATATGGTTGCGGAATGCGATTGTTGTGAAAACTTAAGGGCCATTCATTAATTACGTAAGGATGATTTTGGAAATTTTTGACCCCCCCCCCATGTAAGGGTACGTAAGATTTTTCAGACCCCTCCCCCCTATTCTTACGTAAGATTCCGTTTCGTTTTCCAAACTACTAAAATAACGAATCTTACATCACTATAATCGTTATTAAATTCACTGTTTTTCAATTAAACCTTTTTGTGTTAAGAAATACAGTAGAACCTGCCACATCCGGATCAATGTGGCGACAGACCGATCCGGATATCAAAAAATCCGGATATCAAGACCGCACTTAAAAATAGCTGTATTATGGAGTTTTCAAGCTGTATTTCTGTTCTTATAAACAAAATTTAAAGTTTTAAACGTTTATAAACTTAGTAGTATGTACATACAATATGCTCCATAGAAAAACAAAAGGTTACACATTTTATTTACAAAAAGTTACACATCACAGTTATAGTATTAACAAAAATTTACTTAGTTTTTGAAAAAGTTGGTTATTTTCTGCTGCTTTCCACACTGTACACGTTTTTTTTTTTTTTTTTTTTTTTTTTTTTTTTTTTTTTTTTTTTTTTTTAAGCCATGTCTCTCATCCTTTTTAAGAGCATCACGTCACTTGCACAAGTATCTTCTTGACTTTGAACGTAGGGCAGCAGAGCCTCGAACGACTTGAAAGCTTCTGAATGGCTCATTACGTTTACGACCGGATTTTTGTCAGTGTTTTCATCCCCTTCGCTGACTGAGTTTTTATCATCATTCTTGCACACTATGTTTAATATATCGCCGTCTGTTAATTCGTTCTGTTCGTCTGCACTCAACCACTCGTTAACATCGTCTTCCTTCATTTTTTCACATCCCGGCAGGTTCTTTACCAGTTCAGCAATCTCGTCTTCGGCGGAAGTTTCATTGCTACCTTCCTCTGGTTTCTCCCCCGTAGATTCATCAGATGGTTTCGGTAACTTCCTCCATGACCTTATCATTGTTATTGGTTTTATGTCGTCCCACGCTTGGGCCACCCACATCACCTCATCCAACATGTCCACTGTTTTTAGAGTCTCTGTAACGTTTTTTCCTTCATCCATTCCAGCAATCAAAACCGTCAGTAACTTTCGTCGATAGACACGTTTTATAGATTCTATAACACCTTGGTCCATAGGCTGACAGAGGGATGTCACATTTGGGGGCAAAAATAGACACTTTATTTCGCCATTCATCTCTTCTTTCGCCCGTCGCACAGTTCGAAAGAAAGAAATACTTTGACTTTTTCTTACTCAAAAATTGAAAATTTGTTCCGCAATCCGTCCGGATATGGGGAGGTCCGGATGTGACAGGTCCGGATGTGGCAGGTTTTACTGTATTTACTAAAAAATAGAAATTTGGACTGAATGTTTTTTCGACCTTTTTTTTTTTGTACATGATGCGATACTAATTAAAAATGAACCATGTTATACCCACTGCGATTCTTTCATTATATTTTACACTATTCATTCTTTGTAAGACAAATAAAAAACAGCTCATCCAAATACATTTTTTACCTTCCAGACACAAATGAAATAGGCACCCTGCCAAACCATCTGACCTTGCAATTTCTAATATAAAATATCGACTTGGAAAATGTTACGTAGGAATGGGTATGACCCCCCCCCCCCATCCCGAAGTAAGGGTATGTAGAGATTTTTCCAACACCTCCACCTCCCCCTCGGGACACTTACGTAATTAATGAATGGCCCCTTAGCGTTGACGTGTTATAGAGGACTTCGTGATCAACATTTTTGTTGAGTCTTATAAATTAATCATTGAGCCCAGCTTCGAAAGGTAAGCCGCGACTTGCGATATTAGGCGAGATCTAAAACTCAATGTAGGTCTTTAAACAAATCAAATTTGGCTGTTGGAGGGACGAGACTCTTTGCGATTACTCCAGAAAAGTATGAAGTACAGCGTCCAGTTAACTGAACTGTCTAATAACTTGAACCTATTGTTCATAACCTTCCACCACTGCTTTGTAAATATCATTTGGTTCATAACATTCACTAAGACAAACACTAAATGGTTGCACCGTATTGGGCCCCAACAACATCCGTTTTACCCGCCTAAAATTCTTATTATTTAAATCTTAACCTATGACTGTCTGTTACTGGTGCCATTAACCTACTTTGGATGCAGGGATTGCGCAAATAGGGCTGCGCGGTCGGAGTCGGGCTGACTTTGGGGTAAAGGAATTGGAGTCGCGAGTCAAAGGTTTAAAATTCCAGGATTCGGAGTCGGAAGTTAGTTTAAAATTCCAACAGTCGGAAACGGAATCGGTCCTTTTCTCTCCAAGTCCGCTACTCTGCCAGTGCTTGCAGAGTCGGAGTCGGAGTGATTTTGGGGTTAAGGAGTCGAAGACTCTAAAATTTATGGAGTCGGTCATTTTCTCTCGGTCGGTCTTTTTTTTTTTTTTTTTTGAAGTTCCAGTTTGTTTTTCTTTTAGTTCCAATTTTATTACAGAACGAATGAAACGGAAAACATTTTTCTTCTTTTGGAAAAAACTAAAGCTTACATCGTAGAACATGTAAAATACGGTGAACAGAACATTGAAAATAAAAGTCAAATTTTCCATTTATACTTTTTGATTAACGATAGTTTTACTAGAAACTATCGGTTACTTCAACTATTGATAGTTTGACAAAAAATGCTTGCAGTAGAAATTATAGAAAATCGTGTAAGTTAGCACTTAAAAGAAATATGGTGCATAATTTTAAAAAGGGGGAATCGACGATGACTCTTGTCCCCCACTCCAGGCCCGACATTAGATGCAATTGCCTTCTTCCCCCTATTTTTTGCAAAAGCTAAGGTGTTGAAAAAGCACATAACAAAATGGTTTAACCAGAAAAAAATATATAGATTTGTATGTATGGTTTATTTGACTAGTTGATCCAGACATATTTTTGCGGTCCCTTCACAAAATGGCTCATCTCCAGTTTCGCCGACATTTCAAGTTTCTAAAAACTGTTCTCTAATAAGATTACAAGTCATAACTTGTAATAGTATTAAAAAGTTTCCTTAACGCAAAACTTTTTTTTAAACCCTATAATTTCCAAAGTTTTTGAATTTTGTACGCAAACATTGTTAACTACGAAAGCTTCTGTCTAGAGATGTTTTAGATAGGATTGTAATATCCAAAAGCGTTGTCTATAACGTAACAAGATTTTTTTTCAGGTAAAAAAGGGTGAAAATTCATAAAATATTTTCTTTCTCCCAAAAATCATGAAATGCAAAAATGCTCTTTTTTTTTTCACAAAAGGCCATTTGGATCCACCCTTCTATATTACGCAGTACAAGAAAAAGTCATCTGCCATAAATTACAAATGCTTATAAATTTAAAATGTATTTACACTATCGAAGTCAGAATATTCTGCTGGGGAAATCAAAACAGGTCTGTTTTTTCGACCAAGTTAAGCAAGTCAGATTTCAGATCTTGCATTTATATAAGCATGCTCTCATGCGAGAATACGGCATAAAACCAGCGAGGGGGATGTTTAGATCCCTAACTTCCTTCGCTGCGTTCCAGCTTATTCAAAACTGATAATGGGCAATTCCACGAGTAAATGGCTGCCTTTTCTAAAACAAAATTGTAGATAGTATTTTGTAAGATTCAACTCAAAATATATGAAATACATAAGAATGTTTCTCCTGCATTATTGTATTTTTTGAACTGAATATAATGGTATAATTGAACTTCTTGAAAATACATTTTAGATTATTTTTAAAATATCGTTGAAAACATGGTAACTGACTGACATGCTACTTTCATTATTGTTATTAAGTTATCGTGTTCTTAACATTTTTTTTTAATCGAAAATGAATTTTGAGAATTTCTGAAAGTCAATTCAGCCAAAAGAAAATCAATAATCCATTTGTAAAGATCTTTTGTGTAGTGTATGTTTTGCGCTGAATGTTTGTTTAAAAATATTTACTTTTTTGCATTAAAAATGTCAGTCAGTTACCCGCGAAATCAAGTCAAATAAAAGTAAAATGATAAGAGTGCCAATCTGAATTTCGTGCCAGGCATGTTGTTTGTAAACAGTTGGGGGCAACTGACTCTGACAATGTTTACCTCTGTTTCGCAAAATAGGGAGGGGTATTTGGTGCTAAGTTGAGTTGCGAAACTTTCTTAGTAATTTTCCAAAAATATTTCAACTAAAATCCGAGACAATAACACATCTATTTTTCACTAAGCTCCCCTAAATCAGGTAAACGTTGTCAAGGTCACAGCTCAACTAACCAGAATGGGCAAATGTAAACTAGTGGTCTGTTTTCGTTCCTCAGTATTATTGTAAGCTAGTTTTACGAACAGTTTATTTTAGAATGGTTAGTTTGAGAATCAAGCAAAGCTTACGTTCGACGAGCACGACCGGTAGCGACCGGTTGGTTAATCACGTGGCAACAATGACGTCAGCGGTTACTAACCGGTTGTTCACGAAGCAATGCTTCATCGAACACTTTCGGTTGATCACCGGTTACTTGCGCAGACATGGCGCAGACAAATAACACGCATGTGAAAAATACTTATAATTGGTCAAAAATGTCACGTAGTTCCCAGGGACTGATTTACGGCGGGGCATTCGGGGCCCGGGACACCAAAGGAAAGGGAGCACCAAATTTCTGTCATCATTTTTTTTTAATCAAAAAGACAGAGTGCAAAAAGACAGGGAAAAAAAACCTCCATAACAGTTTTATGATGGACAATGTGAAGAAGTAATATTAGACTCTAAGGAAAGTTTCAAGGTTTCCTGTTTTTATGTAATCTGGTATAATTTGATTACAAAACTAAAATTCAGAATGTCAGCCTATGATGGCATATTAAAGAAATTTTCTTGCTTTGAATGCGACAAGCAAAATATTGGAGAAAGTGCAAAAAATCTTCAAAAATCTTACTCCTGTGATTTGGAGGAATCTTTTCCTAATGAATTTATACATATTAGTTCAGTCATCTTAAAAGAAAGTTCAGTCACCGAAAAGTTAAAAAAAAACCCATAAACTTGGTAAATGGATACTTTTGCCAACGTAGATACAGCCCTGAAATTGTTTTTTGACTTTGTCAATCTCTAATTGTAGTGGAGAACGATCATTTTCTCTATTGAGGAGAATTAAGTGTCCCTTGCGCACTCTCATTTCTGATAGTAAATTATCTTTATTAGCTCTATTATCAATAGAGGGAAGTTTGACCACAAAACTTGGTTATACGGACATTATAGATGAATTTACTACAAGAAAACAAAGGAGAAAACAAAGGAACGCAGAAAGCACATTATGATTTGCCTTAACCATCGCAGTTTCTCCATCTGCGACTGTAAAAAATTTTCTTACATGAAAATCAGGAATTTATTTTTGAGTATTCTTTCTATCAAAATAATATCCAAAAATTACCTTCATATTTTTTTTTTTTTGGAGGGGGGGCACCATATTTGTCAGTGCCCCGGGGCACACAAGTGTGTAAATCGGTCCCTGGTAGTTCCATTAACCAAGCAACCAGCTTAGGTTGCGGTTGACCGGTAGATCGACCAGTGAGGCTCATAAAACGACATGGGAAGCAACTAGAGCCAAAAACCGGTAGCTCTCAAGAACGCTGCGGTTAGCAGCCGGTTACTCATCGGTCGACCGCTGAGATTCGTCGAACGCAAGCAAAGAAAGCATTTAGAATTTTAGTCACAGGCGATGATGCATCTCTTTGGAAAAAAAGAACAAATGCCTCTCGCATTGGCAAGGTGAGTGTTAGATTTTATTGACAGTCAAGCAAATTTTTGTGTTAGAATTGTGAATTATTCGGTAGTTTCATTACGATTATGAATGAAATCTTGTGCTGTTCGGGGTTGGTTACTTGACTGGATTAAAAGTTTGATGTTCCTTTCCTTATGGCGTTGACAGGTTGTTGATCTCGCGTTTTTGGAAATTGGGTCGAATTAGGAGTAATGTATTTACAATCAACTTGAGTGTAAAACACATGAAGGAGTTTAAAATGTTTTTTTTTACTCTTAATACATAGTTTTCAAATTGATTTCTGTGTTTTACGCTTCGTTTGCTACATCAGGAGTTGATCCGTACTCGAGTGGGGTCCGCGGTCCCTTCACAAATTCTGTGTCGTGGAAGCAGTAAGTAAGCAATATTCCGCGTCGTAAAAGCGGAACAATTTTCGCAAAATTTTATACTTTAAAATCAACACTTTCATGAAATTTCGTAAAGTAAAATCAGCCCGTTTACAAAATTGTCTACGCAATTTACGTGCAATTTTCATAGCTTCAAAGTGTTAAAAAAGCAATTCCTTTTCCAAATCATTACCCGTGAAATTCTTCGAGAAAAATCGGCTTCAGATTGCAATTTTGGTTGCTAAAGATGCTCTTCATGGAAAAATGACGAGATTTTTTTCCCCCCAAAAATGTAAATTTAAATAAAAAAAAAGAGTTCCAAAAAATATTTTCTTTTACATAAAGCAAATTCACAAAAATGATTCTCATTTTCACATGAAATAAAAGCCTGGATCGACCCCTCTAAACAATTATCCGGAACATAAACTGTAGGTAGTTTACAATGACTGAAAAATTTGAAAGAAAGAGAGCTATTCAACAAAGCAAAGCTACTAGGCTATTAGCAAACGAGTTTACTGATCTGTTTAGATATGTGTAGCATACTATTAGAAGATTTGCAGTTAAAGTATAAAATTCTATCTACGTAGTTTACAGGCGGGATTGCAAAGTAATTCAGTTGGATGAAATTTACTCTGAAAATCACTGTATTGATGAATGTTAAGAAAAAATAACTTAAGTTTAAAAGTTTAAAGTAAGCCACTATGCAAAATTTGCCATTGAAACAATTGTGCAAAATGCTGCTGATACGCGATTTTTTTTTTTTTTTTTTTTTTTTTTTTTTTTTTTTTGAGCGCGAATTTTGCCGAAATTACTGAAACTGACAGTCATAAAAAACAATGTGGAAGTCATTTTTACTATTTAGCACTTTGAAACTAGTACGGAAACTTATTTCAAAGTAATCAGTTTCTCTCACATGTTGATAAATTCTTGTAGTTGAAATCTTTACTAGATGAAATATTGCTTATTTTTCGGTCAGCGTAGAGCTGTAAGGAGCAGCTATGAAAAGTATTTTGGAAAATAAAGTTTGTATCATTGATGTTAATTACAAATCGCATTTTTGAGTGAAAAATAACAAAGTTGCAATCAAATTGATCAACATTGCTTTCAGTCAAAAAAAAGTTTTTGACTAGGGTGTATTCTTTCAGTTTTACTGAACGCTTTGTTGGTATTTTTCTCTCTTTTTTTGTGGGGGGGGGGGGACTGTTCTCGTCCCTGGGATTCTCGTGGTCATAGCAGGGAAGGCTGATGGGCCACCTCTCAATAATCAACCATTGTTATGAAACTGTTTCGTTCACATTAAGCGTTAGAAATTAGTAAAACACAACCAGATAGCAACCAGTCTCAGGATGGGTTGATATGTTTGTTTTTACATCGATTATCGCAAGGGAGAAAACTTCTCCCAATAACCTTTCAGACATTCCTGAATGGATGATTCCTACACTCTAACGCGTATACTTTTGGGAAGCTTCTAACCATACATCAGAACAGAACAGTTCATTCGAGAAAGTAATTTCCAAATTTAAAAGAAATCTTGGTTGAAAAAACAGATTATTAGTCTCTATTATTATATTTCGTCTCTACTCAATAGCTTGTAATGATTACTTGTATCACTTTGAGTATGAGTTCTGTAAAAGAATTGTGTAAAAGTTTTATATATTATTCAGAGTAACTGCACCAGTAACAGATATGTTTAATACATCGCTATTGGGTTAACTCAATTTTCTAAGCCTTTTAATGTATTTGGACTTTTAAAACTTTTTTCTCTCATGCAACTACATCTCATCTAACGTTTGGTTGCTTCTGAATCCTCTGAATTAGTTAATTCTATTCTTATTTGCTCCATTTCGAAAAAAGGTCCGAGCCCCAGTAACAGACACCAACAATTCTGATGATACCCAGTAACAGATAGGATGAGGAAAGGATGAGCATTGGACAGAATTCCCCTTTTCTCTTCAAAATGTGCAAACGTTCCTTATTTTAAGATCTAAAACCTTATTAAACTCAAATGAACATGGAAATACCGGCAGATCTCGTGGTGGCTGTTCACAACCTTCCACCACCGCCTTGTAAGTTACCAACTGGCTCATAAAATTTACTCTGATATCTCCAGATGGTTGCACCGTATTCATGGGTCGCAGCTACATCCATTTTACCCGCCTAAAATTCTATTATTTAAATCTAAAATTACCGACTGTCTGTTACTGGTGCCGTTACCCTAAAGGGTCTTCATCATTTTTATGGTTGAATTATACGGTTCACTAAATTTATCGCCGTAACACCCCAGGAGACTGAATTTTTCTGTATACAGGAGGATCGGCCGATTATAGCTTTTGAGGAAGATGAACGCGATCTTCATTTAGTGCCCCCCCCCCTGTTTACGTTACATAATCTTTACTAATAATAAAGCTGAAAGTCTCTCTGTTCGGAGGATGTCTGGATCTCTGTGACGCGCATAGCGCCTTGACCGTTCAGCCGATTTTTATGAAATTTGACACAAAGTTAGTTTGTAGCATGGGGGTGTGCACCTCTAGGCGATTTTTCGAAAATTCGATGTGGTTCTTTTTCTATTCCAATTTTAAGAACAAAAATATCATAAGATGGACGAGTAAATTACGAAATTATCATAACGTGGAACCGTAAGATGGATAGAAGCCAACTGGCGAGAAAATTCACCATACATTATTTGTAAATATACAGGCGAACCAAAAGACCTTTTAATTTTTCTATTTCGGGCAAAGCCGTGGGGACTAGTTAATAAATAAAATTGTTTGATACTTACGTTTCACAGCCACTGTTCCAAAGTTGGTGATGTCTCATATCAAAATGATATATTACAATACGAGTAGCAAATACGTAAGCAGAAGTAATAATATAAGAAACATACATTAAAATATAAGATGAAGTCAAATGTTGCCTGGTTGCTTAACATGTTTTTATTAAAAGTATTTTAGATAGCTTTTAAATTATTGAGCCTGGGGGTAGCTAAAGGATTTGCGAAAGAGTTAAACAAGTTTTAGCTGAACAATTTTATAAATATGATGTTTACTTATTGGTATTGGGTAATATGAAGTTATTTTCCATTTTCCACGAGAAAGCACTTGGCTCAGTCTTCGACTCGTGGTTTCCGATGACTCTACTTAGCTTTTTTCGGCAGAAGGAATATTCGGATCGTAGCATTTTACAGCCAAAGAAGCAATCATCAAAAATCAAATTGGCGTGAAAAGCGAAAATAACAGCAGACAAGTGAAGCAAATGATGTAAAGGACACTAAGACTTTTTTTTTTTGCAAATGAAAATGCACGCCAAAGTTTAGGTCGTCTGGTTGTATCATTTATAAGCATGACGAGTTGTTTACCGATCACCCTCGCGTGATATTGAAGTATGCCTTCGAGGAGGCGAAGTGCCCTTTCGTTGTGAATACAAAATACCGGATTTTTAAGTTTTTTTTTAAAGCTAGATTTGGACTAGACGTTAGAACGCGGATATCACAAATTTGCCACAGCAACTGCGCATGCGCGCGGAATTAGCTAATTGGGCATTTCTGTTAAGATTTCGTTTTGATTGCTTTTCTTTAAGCAGAGAACCAAATTAACGAATACGGTAAGAATATTTTCACAGCGATTGCCCGATATATTATATGTAACTGCAAATATGAATATAATATCCAGAAATATATATACACATCTAACTGCGAGACTTGATTATTGAAAGAGAAGAATGACACTTTTCAATATTTATTGGTTTACTTATTTTCTAAATTAATGCTTTTAACATTAAGCATAACACAGTGAGAATTTTAAAAATGTTTGAAATATGAGTGTGAATATCCGTCTTTAGCAGCGATTTGTTAACAGATAAAATGTTCGTAATTAATTTAACTAAAGATTTTGAAATACGCAAAGTCCGCGCAAGCGCAGTTGAAGTGGCAGATTTGTGATATCCGCGATTTAACGATTTGGTGCCCCTCAAACTTTTGTATCCTGAGCCCATGCCCTAAATTATTTCTGCATGCATATGG
Source organism: Uloborus diversus (assembly GCF_026930045.1). Classification (NCBI taxonomy): domain Eukaryota; kingdom Metazoa; phylum Arthropoda; class Arachnida; order Araneae; family Uloboridae; genus Uloborus; species Uloborus diversus. The sequence continues at coordinate 15,819,214 of NC_072737.1, read as the reverse complement.
CATAGGTTCGTCCTTCCAGTTGAAGCATGAGCACTCCAATTCTGTTTCAGCATTGTGCTTAAACCCTCAGCTTCGCTCGGAACTTCGAAATCGGAAAAGACCTCACACCTGTGCTTCCGATCCGATTCCAACAGCCCTTCGGATTACGCCTCGCCATGCATTAGCCACTGCCAGCGAAGCACGTTCCGCGCATTAGCGCGGAGGTTAATCTTCTCCCGAAGCATCATCCGTTTTGAGGGAGCCTGAAAAGGCATGGACTTCTCGATATCCTCTACTCCCCCACCCCCTCTCCTCCACCACCCTCAAACGCCAATAATGACATCAAAATGGGTCCGAGAATCGAAACTAGATGTGGGGGGATTTGATGATTCGAACATTCTCCGGGGAATACACCCCCGCCTCTTTAGATAGAACGAGGAATCATTCGTCTCCAGAGATCTTCACGTCCTGATATCGCTAATGGGCCGACGAAGTTATCAAGGAAGGGGGGGAGGGGGTGATTGGGTAATGGACGCGGCGATGCCGTCTATGGCTCCTATTAGGGGGTGTGCGGATTTTTTTTTCTTCCTAAATAAATGTAAAAGGACAATCCGACAGGAACCATGCCATTCATCTTGCAAACAGCCAAATGCATCAGATGATGATTCAAAAATCTAAGGAGCTTTTGCTGAGATTGAAGTGCCTGTGATGATTTAATGGATTCTGATGCATATGGTAATCGGGAATTCGTGTATCGGGTTCAGCAGGAATGGCTACAGGAATTCTGAATCTTGTTGGATTTGCCTTGTGCACCTATGAGTTGAACATTTGGACTTCGTCCTCTAATTCCAAATGAGTGACTGAGTAGAAAGTACGTTTCGGCAAATCAACAACATTCAACAATCACAGTATTCATAATAATTAACACGAGAGTACAATACAAGAGTTAATACAAGAGTACAATCAAATTTTGAAACTGAAGCTGGTTGGTATAGCTGAAACAGGTTTTTGTACACATTTTTTTTTCTACACATACCTTTACTTCTGACTATTTATTCCTATTCGAACACATGAAATGAAAGAGCTAAATACAAATAGATTTGAAGTAATCTAAAATCTAGGTGAGATTGACATGTTTTACCAGTCACTTTCACAAGATCTGTAGTAGGACCAGCGAAAATACTCGGCGTTGAATGGGTCAGTAATAATTGTGAGAAACAATCGCTACTTCCGTTTTCTGTTTTAAATGAAAGAACTCAAAACACACCGCTTTGACGTGATTAAAAATCGAGCTTCGTCCTTACTCATAAAAGTAAAATAACTATAAGTATAAAGAACGAACGAGTATTCATGTTGAAATGAAAGCACGAATTGAAGCATATAAAAATTTGAAGAATTTCCAAAATATTAACTAACAAAAACAAAGATCACTAAAAAAAACGTGCTCTTTAATTAACTAGTACACACACACGCACACAAAGAAAAAGAAAAAAAGCTGTCTACTATGTTTCCCTAAGTATGCAAAAAGTAGAGTTTCCAAATGTTTAAATGACTTTAACTCATGTTTGCTCCGGCGAAGCCTTGATTCAAAATTTTTATTATGATTATTTTTAAGATTGCTGTTGTAAAGCAACGAATTTTCGTAACAATGGGTTTTATATTTAATCACTTAATGGGGAAACTACTTGACATTTACTGCTTTCCATCATAAAGTTTGTAAACTAAGTTTTTTAGGAATAAATTATAGCCTAAGTTGCTCCCTGATAATGTAGCTATCTGTGGTGAAAAAATGGTTGAAATCCGTCCAGTAGTTTTGAAGATTACCCCGGACATTGATACATACACACAAAAGTAGCCATTTATGTATAAAGATTACCACTGTTTGTTCTAGACTAGTTTTTAAATGTTAGGATGTAACTTGTGAAAAAGGCCACTTTTATTGCTCCTCCTTGCTCGATACTTTGACTTCATTCCTGCTAATGCTGTAAATACAGATTCACGGGGGGATGAGGATAAAAACTTCTAAAGAAAATATTTACATGTGACCTCAAAATTTAGTTAAATTCCAGTTAGTCTTATTCTTTTACTTTATTTTTTGGATACATTTAGACCCCCTCAAAATTATCCTAACCCCAGTGGTGCACCCACGGGGGGAGCTAAGGGAATATCGAAGACCCAGAAAGATGAAGACGAACCCCCTTGACCAAAGAGAGCCTAAAAAAGTTTTTTGACCTTGAGTTTTGGAAATTTTCCGGGAGAGAGCACTCAAACAATAATTCCCATCCTAATTTCCCCAAAGATAAGTTTAATTTTTTTTTCAAGGACTTTAAATTCGAAAAATTCCAAGGGAGGGATACTTGCCCTCTCTTCTAACTGGTACAAATATAGCCTAAAGTGAGTTTTGGGAACTTGATTTTCAAAGTATTTCCAGTAGGAATTTCGGCATTTCCTTCCTGATTTCCAAAAGATGGCAGCAAAATCTTTTAAATCGAAGTCCCGAATCTTCCATACCCCTTGGTACACCAAAGTTAATTTAAAATTGTGTTTTTAGTCCCTCTATGTCGAAATTTTTTCTAGGAGAACCCTCGAACCTACCCCCTTAAAATGACCTAACAGTATGAAAATGTATTTTTTGGGTTTCAGTTTCGTAGCATTACCGAGAGTAAGCCCTATACATCTTCTAATATCTCAACAAATAGTCTACATCTGCGTTTCTATAACTTTAATATCAAAACATTTCTGGGCAGAGCCCCTGACCCCGACCCTCTTCACCTAGCCAAAATGCATTTTTAAGACTTAAATTTCAAAAAAAAATCCGGTTAAGAGCCCCTTAACCCCACTATTACGTCACTACAATTACATAAATTTTCAATTGTTAAATACTTTTCGGAATTTTGAAGTTTTAATTTAGCAATGTTCTCCAGAGGGAAAGCCTCTCATCTTCCCTTAACAGCCCTAAGATTTCATTTTTAAGATTCTACTTCAGAAAATTTTCGGGGCAGTTCTCCCGAAACGCTCACCTCCGTCCATTCTCTGAAGTGAAGTCACTAAGGACTCCCTAAAATTATACGTTTTTTAAGGACTTGTAATGTTTTATAGACGTGTAACTTTTTTTTTCCTCGGGGGAGGGCTTTTTGAAACTTTATGGAATTTTGCCTTTTACTTCACTTATCGGAGCTCCTCACGAAACTTCTAGCACCTCCCAGGAAACAATCCTGGGTGCGCCCCTGCCTACCCCCCAGGTGGAGAACCCCCCTGCTTTAGAGAAATTAAAAAAAAAATATGTGATCTAGCATTATTATGCATTAAATGCTCCAATTCCATCTCCTATTGTTCGTTATTATTGAAGAAGTAATCGTATTTTTAGAAGCCTCTTTCTAAGCACCTTCTACACAATAGAAAAAGTCATCTAATGAGTTTAAATACATTGCAAAAGTTTTTGATCTGCGTTTTGTGGAGGCACTTAGTGAAAACGTTAGTTTCTACTTTATACAGCGTGTTCCGTATTAACCTGCAAGACCCTTTATTTTCGCAACCGTTAGTACTAGATGTATGCTTCTAATTGCAAAAATGTTCAAAATCAGATGCTGAGTTAAGATATTGAAAGTTTGAAGTAGAAATAAAAATAAATTAAAAAATACAAAATTTAACTTTTTATACGGGCCCTAGGTGCCCAAACTTATGTTTAGGGAAAAAATCTTCATTGAAAAATAATTCCAACACCAAAAGTTTGACATTGGTACGACCAATATTCACCGAGATATGAAAACGCAGCGTTCAGTGATTTACACCCTTTTTCACTCATCGTCAATAACAGCTTTTGGGGGGAAATATAGCGGTTTACAAGGGTTTTAAATTATATGTGTGCATAGTGTGGTTTTTTCAAATTGTTCAAGTCTTATTAGTGTGTTTTTGTGTATCATGGAATAACTTTTGCGTTTATTTTTGAATAGCAATGAAAAACATAAATACTTGGGTTTTTTTTTAACTTCGACAACCAGACATTCTTCTGAAAGGGCGATAACTTCCAATCTCATCTTCTGTATCATCCCTAAAAACTTTAAACTCGAATATCTCCTTGAGTTTTGGTCGCACAAATGTCGAGTTTTTTGTGTCAGTAATAGTTTTCAATGGGGATTATTTCTCTAAATACTAGTTGGGGAACCTAGGGCCCGTTTAAAAAACTTAAATTTTGTATTTTTGACTCATTTTTATTTTTACTTCAAACTTTTATGTCTCAACTCAGCATCTGATTTTGAACATTTTTGCAATTGGAAATATACATCTGGGACTAACAGTTGCGAAAATAAAGGTCTTGCAGGTTAAAAACGGAGCACCCTGTCGTGTACTTGTGCAATTAAAAAAAAAATATATATATATAGGTGTTATTTAGCCTTTTTGCATTTTCAGATAATTTAAGTGCATTTTAACGCTAAGATTTTACTGTCTTTCTCGCCTAGATATGCTTTGTGAACTCAAGAAAGGATATCGCGTACAGTTGACAGTCGCCTGTGACATTTTTCTAATAAGTTTGAACCGAACCATAAAGGTAATCATTTTATTCGATACAGTATTTTGGAGTCTCATTTAAGTACACCATTTTTATTTCCTTTTACAAAAAAGGAAGTATGTATTGTATTCGCGAAAAAATGTTCACTCAAAAATCGACCTTAATTTCCATTTTACTCAACCCCGAATAAATGATGAGGTTTTTTTTCGACTTGACCACACGTGGATAAGTGCCTACGAACATATAGAACGCGAAATATCCATTTTAACAATTCCCGAGTTAGTTACAACGAGTTTTCTCGTGACGTCTGTATGTACGTATGTGCGGATGTATGTCGCATAACTCAAGAACGGTATGTCCTAGAAAGTTGAAATTTGGTACGTAGACTCCTAGTGAGGTCTAGTTGTGCAGCTCCCCTTTTGGTTGCATTCAGGTGTTTCTAAAGGGGTCTTTTGCCCCTTTTTGGGGGGGAAATCATTGTTAATTTCGATAAGTGTGTTATAATTTGGAGGACACTTGGCGATGTATCGCCAGTCTTTTGGTCGCCAAGTTTTGTCTCCAACTTGGCGACAAATTTGGCGATTTTTTTAAATTCATTATTATTTTTTTTAAATCTGGTTTCAATTTGACCATTGTTGGTGATATTTAGAGAGTTAAATATTGAATCACATTAAAATTATTAATAATGAGGAAATAACTTGAAATTGGTGTAAAAGGAAGTCATGTGATGCACACATCAGTTCGTTAACTACACTGCTCAAAACAATTAGGGGAGCAATCACACAAAAGTGAAGAAACCGTTGTGAGGTAGCCTTGCAAATGCATAAAACGGAGTATACACGTGTATAAGATGCAATACTGCAAAAAAAAAGCAGAAAGCATTTGACTGGGAACTTTACTCCTCCAGAACAGTGAAACGAACATAAAATTATGCCTCTCCAACATCGTCTGCTACAGTTCTTTGTGTTTTCCCGGATTGTGTTTCCCCTTTGTGTTCCTTGATAAAACGTCAAGCCATGGAATCCGGTAAATTACTGTGTCGTGGCAATTCCCAATCAAAAGAGAAAAAGATCTGATGTGTGCATCACATGACTTCCTTTTTACTCCAATTTAATGTCATTTCCCCATTATTGGCAGTTTTAATATGATTCAATAGTTTACTCTCTAAATATCATCAACAGTGGCCTAATTGGAACCAGATTTTTAAAAAAAAATTAAAAATAAAATCTTCAAGTTTGTCGCCAAGTAGGTGACAAAATTTGGCGACCAACAGACTGGCGATATACCGCCAAGTGTCCGCCAAATTATAACACCACTTGAGTTTGCATCGAAAATTAACAATGAATTCCCCCAAAAAAGGGGCAAAAGACCCCTTTAGAAACACCCGAATGCAACCAAAATGGAAGGTGCACAAACTAGACCCCACTAGGAGTCTACGTACCGACTTTTAAAATTCTTGGACAATGCCGTTCTTGAGTTATGCGACATACATAAACACACACACACATACGCAAATACATACGTACATACAAACGTCACGAGAAAGCTCGTGGTAATTAATTCGGGAAACTTCAAAATGCTTATTTCGGGCGTCTATACCTTCTTAGGTACATATGTACGTGTGGTCGAGTCGAAAAAAACTCACCATTCATTTGGGGGTGAGCAAAATGGAAATTAAGGTCGAGTTTTGAGTGAAATTATTTTCGCGAATACAATACTTCCTTTTTTGTAAAAGGAAGTAAAAAAACGGATGAATTTTACCGCTCAGACAGCGAAAAAAACTTCTGCTAAATCGCGATTTCTTCACTGGTATCCCTTTTCTGCTTTTCGACGACAGAAACGTTGATTTGTTTCCGAAGTTTATGTTTTATTCTCATGTTTTCCGAAAACATGGAGGCTTTATTGGAAATTAGTGTCCGGAATAATATTTTTCTCAGTTTTGTTAAAACCATGTGCTCTCCGAATTTTTTTGAGCAGTGTATTATTTGAGCACATTGTAACCTAAACAGTGCATACGAAGATCGAGCTTTTTTTATTTTGTTGGTATTATGATGGTTTTTATCTTTACTAATAATAAAGTTCAAAGTCTCTCTGTCAGGATGTCTAGATGGATGTCTGGATCTCTGTGACGCGCATAGCGCCTAGACCGTTCGGCCAATTTTTATGAAATTTGGCACAAAGTTAGTTTGTAGCATGGGAGTGTGCACCTAGAAGCGATTTTTCGAACATTCGATTTTGTTCTTTTTATATTCCAATTTTAAGAACATTTTCCCGAGCAAAATTAACAAAAGATGGACGAGTAAATTATCAAGTTACCATAACGTGGAACCCTAGCATGGGCAAGCCAATTGGCGAGAAATTCATCATGCATTATCTGTAAATATACAGAACTAAAAGACCTTTTTTATTTTCTACTACGGGCAAAGCCGTGCGAGTGCCACTAGTATTATATAAAGAGAAAATGGTGACTCAAAGCTTACCCGAACGACTGTTACCCCCCGCGAAAAGCCTGTATCACCAAATGGTATGAGAGAGAAACCGAAATGTGTAGAGCCTCTATTATCGCTATTCCCGAATCCATTTGTCTGTATGCCCCACCCCACACCCCCGAGGGCGATATAGAGGTGTCGTCCATCATCCTAACGATCTGAAAGCGCCGATCACTCATAGAAGTTAATTTGGGAGAGAAAACTCGGATTTTAAATCTCCCAGGCAGTTTCCCCCGTTTCCATCAACCGTACCTTCTCTGATTAAATTTATAAAAAAAAAAAAAATAATAATTTGAATTTTGACCTCTTGAATTCAAATTATGTTTTTCGCAATCACGAGTGTGTGTGAGTGTGTGTGTGTGTGTGTGTGTGTGTGTGTAGGCGTGTGTGTTTATGTGTGTGTGGGGGTATGTGTGCTTGTGTGTAGGGGGTATGTGTATGTGAATAGGCATGTGTGTTTGTGTCTGTGTGCTGGCATAAGTGTATGTATGTGTAGGTATCTGTATGTATGTGTACGTGTCTGTATGTATGCGTGTGTGTATGTGTTTGAGTGTGTGTATGTGTTTGTGTATGTGTGTATAGGTGTATGTATTTGTTGTGTGTATAGGTGTATGTATGTGTTGTGTGTATATGTTTGTGCGTGTACGTGCGTGTGTGTGAAGGATATGGACGCAACCTGGAGACGGTTTTCGCAAGAGGAGCAGCATCGTGAGGCGGCCGGTCGACGCGACGGTGGTGCTGCAGAGGGTGCTGGTGGGAAAATAAAATCATAGGAACGCCAAAAACAGTCAAATGAAAGCAATAAGCAATCGTGATTGCTCAAAAAATATATATATATTTCTTGAGCAATCGTGATTGCTCAAAAAAAAATATATATATTTCTTTAAAAGAAACATGTGGGTCACATAGGCATCACATATGCTGCCCAGCAGAGCAACATGCAAACATATGCATTAGATATCTAAATATCGAAAAACCAAGTAACTGGATTTCAAATTATCTGAATCAAAATATTGAAACAATAAAAGATATTTTAAAACGAGCTGATGGGTGCATCACATCACTTCCTTTTACTCCAATTTAATGTCATTTCCCCGTTACTGGCAATTTTAATGGGATACAATAGTTTACTCATTAATATCACCAACAGTGGCCAAATTAAAACCAGATATTAAAAAAAAAAATCGCAAATTTGTCGCCAAGTTGGCGACAAAACTTGGCGACCAACAGACAGCCGATATTTCGCCAAGTGTCCGCCAAATTATAACACCACTTGAGTTTACATCGAAATTAACAATGATTTCCCCCCAAAAAGGAGCAAAAGACCCCTTTAGAAACATCCGAATGCAACCAAAAGGGGAGGTGCACAACTAGACCCCACTAGGAGTCTACGTACCAAATTTCAACTTTCTAGGACATACCGTTCTTGAGTTATGCGACATACATACGCACATACGTATATACAGACGTCAAGAGAAAACTCTTTGTAATTAACTCGGGAATGGTCAAAATGGATATTTCACGTGTCTATACGTTCTTAGGCACTTATCCACGTGTGGTCGAGTCGATAGAAAAAAAACTCCTCAACATTCATTCAGGGGTGAGTAAAATGGAAATTAAGGTCGATTTTTGAGTCAAAATTTTTTTGCGAATACAATACTTCCTTTTTACTTTCTTCTATATCCAAGATATAGAAGAAAGTATTGGATTCGTGCAAATTTTCAAATTTCGAATTTTGACGGATTCGAACGTTTTGAGGTGTGCTGAGTCCATTTCGACTATTTTTGGAAAATGTCTGTCTGTCTGTGTGTGTGTGTATGTGTGTGTGTCACGTCTGTGTGTGACCAGTTTTTTGTGGCCGCTCTACAGCAAAAACTACCGCATGAAATCGAACGAAATTTGGTACACATATGTGCCCGTATGTGAACTTGTGCCCATTGGTTTTTGGCGCGAATCCCTCCAAGGGGGGTGGAGCAATGGGACGTTTTTTGAGTTACGCGTGCTTGCTATTCCTCAGGAAGTAACTTGCGGAATCAAACAAAATTTGGTCCATATGTTGCCATTAACAGGAACAGGTGCTGATTCAATTTTGGTGTCAATAACTCAAACGGGGGTTGAGCCATAGAACGTTTTTCGTCGTCAATTGTGACTGCTGTATCTCAAGAAATAATGAACGGAATGAAAGAAAAATTTATCGGCAAGTAACCCTTAGTGAGTATAAGAGCTGATTTTATTTTGGTGCCAACAGCTAAAAAGGGGGTGGCGCAATCACCCGTTCTTTTTTTCCATTGTGAGTGCCCTATCTCAAGAAGTAATGCTGCGTTCTGGTTGAAATTTGGAATATATGTGAATCCATATGTAAACAGGCTTTGGTTCAATTTGGACGCCAATCGCTCCAGGAGGTGTTGATTTATTATTTTTTTTGCGAATAAAAGTAGCTTTATTAATGCAACAATAAGAAAGATAAATCGTAATAGATTGTCGTCTGCGTATTTCTCGTGATTTTAATTGTATGGAAATGATCGGAAATATTATCTCAATGATTTAAAATTTTTAACTGTTGCCATCTTATGTTTGTTAATAAATAAAATATTTGTAATTAATTTAAGTAAGGCTTTTAAAATAACTCATTTTTCGCTTTTTGCTTTGCTTTTGCAATAATTCAGGCATTGGAATGGTCGTCAAGTGTTTTCATGTGAAATTTTGTTTTTGTTGGGAATATTGCTTCCTCATCAAGCATGTTGAGGGATCAGAAAAAAAAAGAAAAGAAAAAATATAGAAGAAAGTTTCGTGATGGCCACAACATACTAGTTTGTAAAAGAAAGTAAAAAAAAATTTTGAAAAAAAAATAGAACCGACTTCAAATTTGCTCTAAAAAGTGAAAAATAATTTTATTCTTTAAACACCATCGATAATGCTTTTAAACATAATTTTTGAAGTTGGCGCAAAAACAAAACGTAAAATCCACTGTAACCATGCTTCGTTCATATTTTTTTCAGAAAAGCATCCAAAGTTACGAACGAAACATTTATATCGTTATTCAAATATGTTGTCATCAATGCATACTTTATGTGATAGTGAAGAAACTGGGCCTGGTTAAATTAATAGTTGTAGTTGAGTTATGGCTGTGAATGATTTTATCAATCGTTTTTGCGCCAACTTCAAAAAGTATGTTTAAAAGCATTATCGATGGTGTTTAAAGAATAAAATTATTTTTCACTTTTTAGAGCAAATTTGAAGTCGGTTCTATTTTTTTTTTCAAAATTTTTTTATTTCATTCTTTTTAGTGTAAATGTAGGTATTTCAGAAATAGTAAGAAGTTACCAAGTTACCATCACGAAACATCACCATATGTTTTTCATAAAAATGCTCCATACTGAAAAAAAAAACTATAAACACGAGTTAAACTTTAAGCGTTTGGCACTAAAAACTTATCTTTGTTCCTCTTTGGAATTAATGTGTAGTTAATTTAATTATAACCATTTAAGTATTACGTTTTTCCTAACTAATTTACATTTCACAGCATTTAAGTTGCTCATGATGCAATTCTGTATTTTCTTACTTAACTCCCATCGCATTTGTTATTAGCATAGATGATAACGAAAAAAATACTACTGTAGTTGAGGCAAACCTAATGGTAGCATTGTGAAGGCTAAGCAGATCCTAATCACAGCATCACCTCGCTTCCAGGTTAGGTTTACCCCCACTATGGAGCAATAGCACTGAAGAAGGGAAGATTTCAATAATTCACATATTGTTACTATAAATCAGCAAGGTTACCAAAATAAAATTATTTACGCCAAAAATGAGACGACAGCGCCAGATTCCCGATTATTATCGAAATATCCCCCTGAAGAAACTTGATGCTTGCTTCAGAGAAGCCTTCATTCAAAATTATCATGGCAATTACTATTAATGTTACTGTCATATGGCACCAAACTTTCATAACAATGGGTTTTAAATTTAATCATTTAATAGGGAAATTGCATGAAATTTATGGTTTTTTGCCCATAACTTATTTTCTAAAGGACAAAAATGGTCAAACAAAGTAATGGGACCTAAGTTGAGCCATCCCCTATCCATTAAAAAAAGAATCATCAAAATCGGTTCACTAGGTGAGACGCTGTGAGTGGACAAACAAAAAAAAAAACATACATACGGTATGAACTGATAACCGCCTCCTTTTTGAAGTCGGTTAAAAATTAAGCCAAAGCGCTCCAAAGGCATCCAAATTCCATTATTTACTTCAATGGAAAGTAGGAAGATCAGCAAGGGCGTGTCCAGCTCCAAATGGAAGGGGAGCAGGCTCGTTGTTCGGGCGTTTAGGGGAGTCAATTCCTTCTCCAAAGATTTTAGAATGCTAGTTATGCATTTTGTGTTGTATTCCCCCTATAAAATGCATTGCATTTAGTACATATGGGAGCACCTGCTCCCCCCCCCCTCCAGCTGGATACGCCCATGAAGATCAGTCGTAACAATCGGGGTACTGATAAATCGTTATTTTTTGGTTTTGGACGCTCCTACGCCAGTTCGTGCACATATGTGCAGCATATGCAGCACAGGATCATATCTTCCATACGTTTTTCCGGTGTCCTTATAAAGACATTACAGTGATAATAAGGTGAACCATGGTCTTATTAAGTTACAATCTATTTTTTACTTCCTTTTACAAAAAAGGAAGCATTGTATTCGCGAAAAAATTTTCACTCAAAAATTGGCCTTAATTTCCATTTTGCTCACCCCCGAATGAATGTTGAGTTTATTTTTCAACCCGACCAGACGTGGATATATGCCTCGGAACGTACAAACACCTGAAATATCCATTTTGACGATCCCCGAGTTAATTACAACGAGTTTTCTCGTGACGTCTGTATGTACGTATGTATGTGCGTATGTGTGTATGTATGACGCATAACTCACAAGAACGGAATGTTCTAGAAAGTTGAAATTGGTACTTAGATTCCTAGTGGGGTCTAGTTGTGCACCTCTCTTTTTGGTTGCATTTGGATGCTCCAAAGGGGGTCTTTTGCCCCTTTGGGGGGGGGAAATCATTGTTAATTTCGTTGTAAACTCAAGTGGTGTCATAATTTAACAGACACTTGGCAATGTATCGCCAGTTTTTTTTTCGCCAAGTTTTGTCGCCAACTTGGCGATAAATTTGGCGATTTTATTTTTAAATTTTTTTTCTAAATCTGCTTTTAATTTGACCACTGTTGGTGATATTTAGAGAGTACACTATTGAATCACATTAAAACTGCCAATAATGAGAAAATGACATTAAATTGGAGTAAAAGGAAGTCATGTGATGCACACATCGGCTCGTTTAGGTTATCAAATCACAAAAAAAAAATGACGGTATACAGCAACGTTTTCCTTTTTGATTCGACAGCTACTTAAGTTAAGCTTTTTAGAGAAACTAACAACTTTTTAATGCTAGTGAACTATGGTGAACCATGATGAAACCAAGTTTACTGCAAAAAAAAAAATCAAGCAGTTTTGAAAAAAAATTTTTTTTTAATAATTGTTGCTACTCTTTTTCCTGTAGATAGCAATCTGCTTCTGGATAACGCTTTATTATCAGTCTGGCTTTTGCGATCTAAATTACAATCTAGCGAATTTTTACTACTTTCGTAGAAAAGTGGGGTTTGGCTTTATTGGTCTAGATGACCTAAACTGTAGCACCTATCTTATAAAAATCCAACAGGAACACAGTTTAATCCTGTTGGAAGTAAGAAGACAAATACTAGCCATCAAACTCACAAACAATATTCAAAGCCTTGGTGAATATCATATATACCATCAAATTTTCAAAACTGGTACTGTAAGTCTAGGCAAAGGATATTCCCTCTGTTACTGTTTGATGAAGGAATCAGAGAAAATATTATTGCTTACACCGATGGATCATCCAATTCAGCCTTTAGTAAAGGCGATGCCCTCTTGCTAGCTGATGGACAAATAACTGAGATTGAAATTACTGCTAGAACTGGATGAATTGCATCAAATTACACTAGAGAACTGTTGGCAATACACAAGGCTGTAGAAGCCTACTTAATTCTGCCTCCATCGCATCAAATGAATGGGATCACTATCTTTGGTGACTCCAAGTCTACAGGCAGTGGCGTAGCTAAGGGGGAGCGGAGGGGGCGGCCCGCCCCGGGCGGCACTTTTTTAGGGGCGGCAAATTGTCCCTTTTGATATGGAAAAAATAAATGTATTTTCCAGATAAGGAAATTATGGTTTTAATCTGTTACTGCTGGCAAAAAAAATCTTAAAGCACTCAAAAGAACAAAATAACTTTTCTGGGGCATAAGTATTCCTGTAGTTTTCAATAATTCGAAGAAAGTGACACCACAAACGAAGAAAAGTGCGGCTCAAGTAATTTCAAACCAAACTTTCCCAGAAAAATACGCGTGTTTAAACACTCAAATTTATGAATGAAAGCTTGATAATAATAAGAAATTCTCTACCTGATTTGAGCCATATTTTTCTTCGTTTGTGGTGTCATTTTGTTGGAAGAATTGAAAACTAAAGGAATACTTAAATATTCCATTCTAACCCAGAAAAGTTATTTTGTCTCTTTGAGTGCATTATGAGAAGTGCATTGTATTTTTTAAAAAATCTGTTACTTAGACTGTTGTAGAGGTTAACTTCAGGAAGACGAAAACAATGAACTTTTCCAATTTTTGTTATAAGAAAAAGCTGAAACAGCATTTGAAGGGAGTTTCTTAAAAGCCTACTCGTAAAACAAAATTTTTTTTTTTTTACTTCAGAAAAATGATTACAAGAGTAAGAAAAAGAGGGGGAGTTGTAAAATGTTACACTAAACAATTTATTGCTCATCACACTTTATATGTTTTAGAGTTTGCTTTAATTTCCCACTCTTTACAAGAAATCTCTTCTTCAAACGAAGTATAAGGGATTTCCGTTTTCTCGCTTTTGAGAGTAGATAATCTATCCAACAATTTTGGTTATGGAAGGTAAGCGAATTTCATTTTTTAACGTTTGGTTTGGACCCCCTACTTATATAAACATAGTTCAAAATGCGTTTTAAAGAATTCTGTTTCAAATAATTCCGGTAGGAAACCTCTCTCACCCCCACTCTGTAGTCTAATAGTACAAAAATGTTTTTAGGCGGTAGAGCGCTTTAATATCTCATCCCTTTTCCTCATATCTCCAAAGATAGTTTAGAAATACGTTTTTAGACCTCAATGTTGAAAATTTTCTTTCCTCAAACGTATCAAACACAGCCAAAAAGTATAGATTTAGGCCTTTAATTCTGAAAACTTTCCTGGAGAAAACTCTCACTCTCACTTCTAAAGTCTCAACATCTAGCCTAAAATTACGTTCTTAAAGCTTCGATACTTCAATATCACTTTGTGAAAACAGCATTTGAACCCTGAGTGTCTTTGATCCCCTAACGTGATCAAATATAGCCTAAAATACGTTTTTAGGACTTTAATTTTGGAAATTTTCCGAGCGAGATATCTTAATCTCCTTTCCTCTCTCACCTAACGCCTCCAAAAATTAAAACTGCCTTTTGAAAACTTCAATTTTGAAAATGTTCCTAGAGATCAACTTTTCACCCCTTTTCCTAACTTCTCCAAAGGTAGCCCAAAATTTTCTTTCTTAGAAATTTGCGTGAGTAGGAGAGGAGAGCTCGCTAACCCTTCCTTCTGACAGAAAGTCTAAAATGAACTTCAGCTTTAAAAATGATTTTGAGAGGGAAACCTCCCTTTGTCCTCTCTTCCTCCTAACATTATAAAACACTACCCCCTTAACTTTTTGTTTCTTTTGAAAAATATAGAAAATAATTAAGTCTTATTTTTTCTTCAATTAAATTTCTAATTTTAATTTAAATTCCTTTGACAGTTTTATGTATTAGCTATTTTTTATGTATTAGCAACCCAAGGGCGGCAAATTGAGGAACCGCCCCGGGCGGCAAACTATGTAGCTACGCCACTGTCTACAGGTCATCAGGCAAAGGTTTGTCAAGACAAATTTCAGACATTATATTTCTGCTGCAACAACTCTCCAGCAGGTACAAATTTGCATACTTCAATAGATGCCTGCCGACGTGGATCTGGAATTTAATGAAATTGCAG
>NC_072737.1:15709134-15799134 GCF_026930045.1 Uloborus diversus | reverse complement strand
AAAAGTATCAAAAGTGTAACAACTGTCCCAACACTGAAAGAACTCCCCAGCATATCTTTGACTGCCAAACTAAAGCAGCTTAAATGCATAGCCTAGACTACTCGTCAATGATGTTCTCATAGTTGGCAATAGACATTCAATAGACATCCATTAAATGGGATCACTATCTTCAGTGACTTCGAGTCTGCAGTAAAGGTTCCTCAAGACTAACTTCAGACATTATATCTCACCTGCAACAACTATACTGCAGGCCAGAAAGTTGCATATTTCAATGGATTCCTGCTCACTTGGGTCTGGAATTCAATGGAATTGCATACTCTGTGGCAGTAGACATTGCCAAAATTATCCAGTTTCATCATAGCATTATTTTTTATTTTCGAGGAACACGACAGCAACAAGAGCCACAATATTTGCATTGTACGATCCCAGGTGCCTTTAACTGCGAGGAAACGGGGCGTCCAAATTCTCGAGGGGCATTCACCGGCAATTGATGCCACGTAAAAGAATAGTTGCCAGAGCCTTTGGAATGCACTAGGCCTGCAAAAGGAGAAGAGCCAATAGAAAGGATAATAACAACAACCTTGTCCAACGTGCAAAAATAGAGCTGCAATTGGTCAATTATAAAACTCATACATAAATGATGTTATGTAACCCGACAACTAATTGAGCCGAAACAGCTACTAGAAAGTCGATTATAGGACTATGAAATCAGTCGAAATAGTTTCTCGATGACCGATCGTTGAACTATTAAATCTGTCGAAACAGTTGTTCAAAAACGCATCATTCGACTCCCAAACCAGGCAAAATTGTGTCTCGAGAAGTGATCATTGAATTATTAAATCAATCAAAATAATTACGGTACAACGAACGAATCATCAACTAGGAAGTTAATCGAAATAAATAGTTGAAAAACGATCCTTCAATTTTTAAATCGGTAGAAATAGTAAGTCGAAAGCACATCAGTCAACTAGTAAATCTGTTGAAATAACTACGAACCGATCATTCGATCATCAAATCAAACCAAGTAGTAACTTGAAAGCCGATCAATGGACTATTAAATCAGAAAAATTATTTTCCCGAAAACCGATCATTCAACTACTAAATCAGTCAAAATGTTACTCGAAAACCGTTTATGAGAAAAATTGAAAGAATCCCTCCACAGCAAACCATTCGATGACGAATTAAGTCGAAAGGGTTCCTACAATCTTTAAAATTAAATATTCTTTTAAACTTCTATTCGTTCTAGAATAACTCGCTTCATACCTGATTACTTGGCAGCAAAGGTGGATTCAGGGGAGGGCCAAAGGGTTAGCTGACCCCCCTGTGACAAGAATTTTATTGGGTTATAATAAGTATATGAAAATGTATCCAACGATTTTATACGGTAACGTGACCAGCCTGTATGCCTAAAGAAATATGATTTTTAGTAAAAATTTGAAGGAATAATGATTCATGGCACAGGTTCCACCATTGAAAGATTTAGGGGGAGGGGGTCATTTGAAAGGGTTTTGAACTCATTTGGTGGTGGGTGGGGGTCGTAGCATATGAAGAGGTATGCCATCAACCTTGGCACCCCTGTTTAACTGTTTTTTTTATTCGGTATAATACTCTTACCATTGAAACTTGACCCCCCTTTCAAAAGATTCTGGATCCGCTCCTGCTAGGCAGTGCAAATATCTCGATTTTACACATCAATTTAACACAGCATTCGACCAAACATGGCGTCTGCCGGGTGCTCGCCTTCCGATTCGTCGCCTCAGGAGCGGGAAAGATCAATCGCTTTCAAAGTTTCTCCGCCAGTAAGTTGGAAAAATGACGGGGTTTAAGAGAAAATAGATGTTGCGGCCGATCCGAGATCAGGAAGCTTGTGAAAAATGCATTTCGACTGTCAGAATCCCGACCTGGCTCATTTTTTTAATTTGTGGACCGGAAATGCGAAGAAAGTTGTATTTTCTCGGTCTGTTTGTTCTCGAGAATACCGTCGCGGTATTCGAATGAAGATTCTTCTCAATTGCAACTAATTTTATGCAGTCACAGGAGTACCCACAGAGGGAGGGGGGTTTTTTTGAGGAAGGGGGGAGTTTAATTTTTTAAATTTTATTCATTTAAATTTATTTAATTTATTTTTCATTTAAGTTATTTATTTTATTTTATCTTGGTTATATTTATTTCATTTATTTATTTAGTTTGTGTGTGTGTGTTTATGTCATTAGCGTAACACAGAACTTTTCTAATAAATTAATAATAATAGTTAAAAATAAATAAATAGGAAGTATTTAAAAAAGTAAATTAAATTAAAAATATTTTTAAAAAATTAATAAAATAAAAAGAGAGCTACGAAATAAAAAAGGCAAAGATGGCTTTGGAGACAGAGATTTGGAAGGGGGGATTTGCACCATTGAACTTGGGGGGGGGGATGGGCACCCCTGTACAGTCAATTGAGATAACTTTGACCCCCATCTCTTCCTATTTTAGTTTGGTCAAATGGGATAAAAAGAAACGTGGGGAAATGGAAACAAACTCTGTCGCCAGTGGCGTAGCCAAGGGGAGAGGCCATGGGATCTGGACTCTTCCCGAAATGAGTATGAAACTTCGAAAATGAAGCTGTCCATTTTTTCACACATAATTTTTCTGTTCGTATGCAAAAGAAAATGGGGTTGTTTCCTTCAGTCGAAAGTAGTACTTCTTGTCACTGAAATTGATAGAATAAGCAAAAAAAAAAAAAAAAAAATGTAACATGGACCCAGAAAATACTTTCATTTTCCCAACAGTTATTTTTTAATTATTTTTTTTTAAATGACCGATTTTTCAAACAAGGCGTGGTCTTGATGACGTCACAAGTGATGCTCTTTGGCGCATATTTCTATCACGTTTCCACGTTATGATAATCAAGAAGCGAATTAAAATTGCGCTTTACGTTTGCTATCCACCGTCACCATATCGTTGCGAACACACATGAATAAAAATGCGAATTAAATATTTTGGACTGTGAATGGCAACACTGAATGGCATTTCATCATTTGTGATGTCATCGGCAGAAGCATAAAGAATGAAAGCGCACCGATTGAAGTAATTTTTTAAAAATATTAAACTTATATAAATTATTTAAAAAATGGTCAGATCCTATGTTTTTAAGCATGCTCTTTCAGAAAAAAATACTATTAAAATTTTGGAAACGAGCCCATTCTCAAATTTCGATACTGGCAAATTTCAATGGACCCCCTTCGAACGAAATCCTAGCTATGCTATTGTCTATTGCCACACTTGAGGTAAGTTTTGAAACGAAACTGTGGTGAGTTTAGACTGGGTGACAAAAAGAAAACATTCTTAGCGTTCTGCTTGTTTCTAAGCAATTGCGTATGCATTATCATTGTTTGACACCCCCCCCCCCCTCCTCTCCCATTGTATCACCGCGAACTTAAATTTTTGGGAGGGCGGAAATTCTCAATTTGCCAAATGGAGCCCTAAATTTTGCCAAATGATGATAATTTTTGACAGATGGAACTCCAAATATTGCTTAAACATGATAATTTTGCCAAATCGTCAGGCAAACTTTGCCGAATTAGGAAATTTTTGGAAAGTTACAGTGAGCTTCCATTAAAAAAGTAGTTTTTTGTAGTTAGTGGTCGTTTATTTTTCTCTCCAGCAGGATGCGAAGTTACTGGTTTCAACACGTTTTACTTGTCATGCGAAAGGTTACTAGAAACATTTATTTATGAATCTCACCTTACAGCTATTTTTATTAACACGCTTTTATTAGCTTCACCTGTATGTATGTATGTTTGTATCTTGTAACGGAATCTTGCAGCTCAAATTTCGTCCACTTTCTGCGATCGGATTCTTTTGAAATTTGGCACGCGACCTCAGAGCCGATGACAATGCAATATTCTATAATCAAATTAACTAATTAACTCTTTTAGTTGTTAGTTTTCTTCAATTTTAATCAATATTTTGGCATAAATCCAACAATGTGAAAAAGGAAAAAATGATAAAAATACACTAAAAAATGCTCGCAAAAATTATTTAAAAATATCTACAAAAATCTTTAATTTTTCTGCATCATACAAAATTTGTTCCAATAATCCAAGAACATGAAATATAATGCCCTTGTCTTAACTTTAAGATATTACCTCGCACTCGTTTTATAAATAATTTCGTCGCCTGATAATTCTCCAATATAAGACTAAAAAACAGAAAAATAAAATAATAGTTTAAAAAAAAAAACACGCTTTCGTAGCAAAATGAATAAAAAGTGAAAAATAATCTTTGGATGATAGTAGTTGACCAATCACTTAATTTTAATGTAATACAAAAAAGCGTGGGGTGCTATCTATTTACATTTTTGCTTGGACAACAAATGGAAGAAATTCAAGACAACTGATAAGAAGCCCCCCACGCTTTTTGTATTACATTAAAATTAAGTGATTGGTCAACTACTATCATCCAAAGATTATTTTTCGCTTTTTAGTTCATTTGGCTACGAAAGCATGTTTTTTTACTTTTTTAAACTATTATTTTATTCATGTCTCATTTAGATGTTTCCAATTGCTCCAAAAGTGCTGTACTCTGGACTAAAGGGAAACAAACAAATTTGTCTGTTGTCTTTTTTTTTTTTTCTAAGATTACATTTTGATGTAAATGACACTTTTGTGTACACTTTACGGAAATTAAGAGTGAAATTAAAAATTTCATACGAGTTTTTATTTTTAAATTATTTCAGATTACATTTGGGGGGTTCAGCAGGTCACATCCAGGGCGAGAGAGCAGAGTGTTTTTTTTTTTGTCTTTACGCAACCTTTTTAGAAATTTCAAACTTGTGCGTTCTAGATTTTTTGGGAAAAAAGAATTGCATTTTTATTATGTTTAAAAGTAAAATATTTGAAAAAATGTATCTTTTTCATGAATAAATCCAAAACCCAAGAGTTTCGTAAAAAATCCTAAGAACCAATTTTATTTAATTTATTATTATTTTTTTTTAATTGCGTCTTTAAGATTTTTTTTCACGGTCACAAAGACATAACGAAATGAAACTTTTTCTTTAAAAAAAAGGGTGGGGGGACATATATATGTATATAATATTTAAAACTCACTATTATACAGTATTATTCATGTTATCCAGCCTCGTACAACTATATCACTTTTTACTTCCTTTTACAAAAGAGGAAGTATTGTATTCGCGAAAACGTTTTCACTCAAAAGTCGACCTTAATTTTCATTTTGCTCACCCCGAATGAATGTTGAGTTTTTTTTTTTTCGATTCGACCACCCGTGGATAAGTGCCTAAGAACGTATAGACACGCGAAATAACAATTTTGACGATTCCCGAGTTAATTACAACGAGTTTTCTCTGTATGTACGTATGTATGTATGTATGTGCGTATATGCGTACATATGTCACATAACTCAAGAACGGAATGTCCTAGAAAGTTGAAATTTGCTATGTAGACTCCCAGTGGGGTCTAGTTGTGCACCTCTCCTATTGGTTTCATTCGGGTGTTTCTAAAGGGGTCTTTCGCCCCTTTTTGGGGGGAAATCATTGTTAATTTCGATGTGAACTCAAGTGGTGTTATAATTTGGCGGACACTTGGCGATATCTCGTCAGTCTTTTGGTCGCCAACTTGGCGACAAATTTGGCGATTCTTTTAAAATCTAGTTTCAATTTGGCCACTGTTGTTGATATTTAGAGAGTAAACTATTGAATCATATTAAAACTGCCAATAATGAGAAAATGACATTAAATTGGAGTAAAAGGAAGTCATGTGATGCACACATCAGCTCGTTTCTTTCATGTTTATATTAAACATCTTACATTTCTGTGAAAAAACATAACATCCGAAAAATTTTATCTTTACCTGCAACTTAAACCAACCACCACGTGAAATATTCATACACTATTCGTAATCGATACAACTTGCAAAAAATAAATTAATAAATAAATAAATAAATAAAAATTTAAAAAAAAATGCCAAAGAACGGAAGAAGTACAGAAACATTCCTATAACTACTCAAGTAGTTCAGACTTATGTCAAAGAGTTAAAGCACGTATCTGAAATGAAATTCACCACCGAATTTAAATGGTCTGTCATGAAAAATATAAGAAAGGTTCATTTAATGCATGAACTTGTCATAAATTCCGGCTGCGCTGACCGAGATAAGAGGCTTTTCCAACCAGTTAGAAGCAAGCGGCTCCGTCAAGCATCCGTCAAGTTATCAACTTACGTATGCAATTATTTAAAGTTAACTTGCAAAGGTATAATGTATCACTTCAATTTTGCCACTTTTATTGCCCTCATACATTTTATGAGGTTTGATTTCTATAGAAAATATTTCTAGGAAATTTTTGTAGCTTCTGAGAGTAGATACAAAGTAACACGCAGAATACAGAAGGAACCGTCTGTACATTTGTAGTGGTAGGAAAGAGAGGTGTAATTCTTCTCTAGTCAAGCAAGGATTTCCTCAATGGGGCACTTGTCCAGGGTCCCTACTGTTTGGGGGCCCTCAAATCCAGCCATAAAAAGATGCTTTTATATTGCGTCAGTTTGAGTGACGTCAATACGGTGAGGCGGAGAGCCTCAGGCGATACCCTTCTAAGGACTGCGGAGTCAGAGTCGGGCTGATTTTAAGGTAAAGAAGTCGGAGTCCATTTTTCCCCCCCGACTTCGCAGCCCTGGAGGTGATTATCAAAATGTGTTTTAGGGGGGAAACCAGTTGAGACAGGTCAAAAAATCCATTTTTCTTTACTAATAATAAAGCTTAAAGTCTCTCTGTCTGTCAGGATCTCTGTGACGCGCGTAGCACCTAGACCGTTCGGCCGATTTTCATGCAGTTTGGCACAAAGTTAGTTTGTGTTTAATTGTTGTTTGTTTTTAAGTGTAAGTTAGTTTGTTAGTTTGCATGGGGGTGTGCACCTCGAAGCGGTTTTTCGAAAACTCGATGTGGTTCTTTTCCTATTCCAAAGAACAAAATTATCATGAGATGGACGAGTAAATTACGAAATTATCATAACGTGGCCCCGTAATATGGGCACAAGCCAATTGGCGAGATACGAAATTATCATAAAGTGGAACCGTAACATGGGTACAAGCCAATTGGCGAGAAAATTCACCATACATTATTTGTAAATATACAGACGAACCAAAAGATCTTTTAATTTTTCTATTACGGGCAAAGTCGTGCGGGTGCCACTAGTTATGTCATAAAATGTTAGTAGAACTGTTCAAGAATATGTGTCCAAAATTTCAATTCCAAATTCTGTTTAATTCTAATGCTATGAGCACTTAAAAAACTGAAGATTGGAAAATGTTCACAGCAGTTTTTTTTTTTTTTTTTCAATCGCCTTTTTCTCGAAACGACTCTTTTTCAACTGGTGTGCATTCTAGCGCAAAATGATACAGGCCAATCGTTCTGAAATTTTGTGTGAATATTCTTTATTCAATTACACTCTATATGAACTTAATTCTGGGATACTATTATTATTGCAAATAATTTTTTATGCGAAAAAGGTGATCAAAAATGGTAGATAAATGGAAATTTTGTGATCGAACACATTTTTGAGCAATCACGATTGCTTATTGTTCTCATTTGACTGTTTTGAATTCCTATCATTTTATTCTCCCGCCAGCACCCTCTGCCAGCACCACCGTCGCGTCGACCGGCCTCACGATGCTGCTCTTCTTGCGAAAACCGTCCCCAGGTTGCATCCATATCCTACACACACACACACACACACGCATACACACATACGCCTACACACACATGCCTACACACACGCCTACACACACATGCCTACACACACGCCTACACACACTCCTACACACACACACACTTATGCCTGCACACACACAAACACACATGCCTACATACACACACACACACTCACACACACACACGAACGCCTGCACGCACACACACACACACAAATGCCTACACGCACGTACACGCACAGCACTGCATACACAACACGCACCCACACACATGCACCTACACAAACACATACGCTCGTGATTGCGAAAAACATAATTTAAATTCAAGATGCCAAAAATTCAAATTAATCTAATTTTTTTTTAAACCAGAATTAGGTACATATTCTGAGGAAATATGTTGTTAACGATAGAAAAAAATTAATAATTATAGATCAAAATTGTGACTTCAGGAATGCACACCAGTAACATGCTCTGATGGCGACTATCTATGGACATCAGCTTCTAACTCTTTTATTTATGGTAAAAATGACTTGAAAAAATTACTAAGTTTATTTCAAAATATTAATAAAATATCCTTGACCCCTTCTTTACAGCTCTTGATTTTAATTATTCGTTTTTTCAATATTTATCAAGTTCATGCTTTTTCACAGTCAATAATACCGATAATTTATTTATTTTGACATACAAACACGACATTTTTATTGCACAAAGGGAGTGCAATTGATATGAATGGTGTCCGAACACTCAACGCGAATCTCACAGACAGATCGTAACCGCTTTACAGCTCGGCCACAAAGGTTTCGCTAATAATAGTTTACCTGTTGTTCACCGATTCTGATCTTAACGGGAAAAGTTACTGACATCCATGCTGTGCCAGTAACTTTCACCGTAAAATCCTCTTTTACTGTAGAATTTGACGGTAGAATAAACGAGAGTTGATAAAAGCAAAATGGGAAAAGCAGGTTCGAACTCGGGACCTTCGTTTTGCCAGACGGTTTTGCTGACCACCATACCGGTTGGATCACATTGAGTGAGAGGAAATATGGTGTTATGCACTTCGCGCTGTAAATCACGTGGTGTATCAATTGACGCTGTAATCGTTTGTTTTTTTCGGTGCAATTTACTGTAAATTTTTTTCTTGTACTGTAAACACTCCATTTCACAGTAATATTTCTTGTTAAAGTTTACTGAATTTTTAACAGTGTTGGCTTTGCTTTTTCATCGTTACACTACCTTATGGTTTCCTGTTAAGGACATTTGTGAAAGGGAAAGTACTGACCTGCCTTCCCGGGGTCCATGTCCAGGTCCTGGGAGACGAGCGTCGGAGGGTGGCTGTGAGTCTCCTGTAGGAGTCCTCCAGCGGTCCTCACGAGCACCAGCGTCAGCAGCACCAGCGGACGACCCTCCCTCATCAGGTACCTAGGATCCAGGAGAACTCAAGTTAGCTGGGAAAATATGAGTTGCAAGCGAAGCGCGTTTCATTACTCCGGGAAGAAAATATGAGGTGCAAAAGAATCGCTCTTTGTGATTCCATTGCTTGAGAGAGTCATAGGAAAAAATATGTGGTGCAAGAGAAACGCGTTTCCTTTCTCCAGAAAGGAAATATGAGGTGCAAAGAATAGCTTTTTATGATTCTATAGAATGAGAGTCATAGAAAAAAATATGAGGTGCACCAGAAGCGCGTTTCCTTACTGCAGGAAGAAAATATGAGGTGTAAAATAATCGCTTTTTATGATTCCATCGAGCGAGATTCATATGAAAAAATATGAGGTGCAAGAGCAGTGCGTTTTCTTATTCCAGAAAGAAAACATAAGGTGCAAAAGAATCGCTTTTTATGATTCTATAGAACGATAGTCATAAAGAAAAATATGAGTTGCAAGCGAAGCGCGTTCCCTTACTCCAAGAAGTAAATATGAGTTGCAAGAGAAGCGAGTTTCCTTACTCCAGAAAGAAAACATGAGGTGCAAAGAATTGCTTTTTATGATTCTATAGAACGATAGTCATAGAGAAAAATATGAGTTGCAAGCGAAACGCGTTCCCTTACTCCAGAAAGTAAATATGAGTTGCAAGCGAAGCGAGTTTCCTTACTCCAGAAAGAAAACATGAAGTGAAAAGAATTGCTTTTTATGATGACATGTAGCTAGAGTCATATGAAAAAATATGAGATGCAAGAAAAGCGCGTTTTCTTATACAGGAAGAAAATATGAGGTGCAAAAGAATCGCTCTTTATGATTCTATAGAACGAGGGCAATAGGAAAAAATATGAGGTGCAAGAGAAACGCGTTTCACGATTTCATAAACAAGAGGGTAATATGATTAAATATGAAGTGAAAGAAACCAATTTTTAACACTCCATGATAAAATATGATTTGCAAAATAATCGGTTTTTATGATTCCATAAAACGAGGACAGTAGGAAAAAATATGAAGTGCAAGAGAAACGCTTTTTATGGTTTCATAAACAGGATAGTATTATGAATGAATATGAAGTGGAAGAAACCAATTTTTAACACTCCATGATAAAATATGAGATGCAAGAGAAACGCTTTTTATGACTCCATGCAACGAAAATCATATGAAAATATTTGACGTACAAGAGAAACAGATTTTATGATTTCATAACCACTAGAGGCTCAAATGAAAAAGAAGTTTCATCCAGAGCTAAACAAGCCTACTTCCCCGAGTACCAACATGACTTTCTAAGTCCTAATTAGCTATACTCTTAATTAGCTAATACTTCAAATTATGCCTAACATGCCTTTCGAACATTTAAACCTGATTTCTATCCGCAAAATATGTCTCTCTCATCCTCATCTGATAAATAAACAATTTAAACAATGCAGCTATTTTGTTTTTACAAAAAATTGTTTGATAGTTTTCAAAAAAAAAAAAGTTAAAATAAAAAGCATAGCAAAGTAAATACATTTTATTAAAACAAAATAATAATAATAAAAAAAATACATTGTCGGTTGTTTTTTCTTTTGGGTTAAAAAAAAATCGCCTCCGATTTTATTTTCCACCGTTGCCAAATGTTACAAAAAAATTAAGTACGCTGTTGGAAATGAATAAATAAATAAATAATCTTTAAAAAAATTAAATCATCTACACAGCTCTTTCTTTCTTTTAAAGAACAAACTAGTCTGAAATTTCTTTTATTTCCCGCTTCCAAAAATAAAATTAATTGAACCTTAAGAACGAAAATAAAAGCAAATAATCTCAACAATAATTATTTCATTGTAAAAACCAGAGTAGTGAAGTCGGAGTCGGGAGTCGAAGACTTTAAAATTCCAAGAGTCATTTTCCCTCCGAGTCTATTTCTGCAAGGCTGCAGAGTCAGGGTTGGAATCGGACAGATTTTGATGTACAGGAGTTGGAGTCGTAGACTGAAAAATTCTAGAAGTCGGAGTTCGACTCTGCAGCTCTAGCAAAAATACTTACGCTTTAAATTCATTTCATTTTGATTCAGTCATATTTATCTCTGATTTGTGTCAATGTTAAGTCTACGAAAAAGGAGGTAATTTGATTTTTATTATTATATTTTTCCTATTTCTTGAAACTACAAATTTCGATAATATTCAGAATCTGAACTATTTTTTCAACATTTTTGTATTTTCTCCCATATTCGTCAATGTTTAAAACAAATTTCAAGTGTTCAAAAAATAACTTTAGAATAATTAAATTTAAAATATATATATATATATTTTTTACATCTTTTTCATCAAGAGCTTTTTCCAACAAAGCTTGTTTGAAGCAAATCCGTCTTTAAGTTCAAGATATATATGTTCGTCCTAAATCTCCTCGCAGACGCTAATGCTAAATGTTTCAGAACTGTTCAATGAAAAATTGATCGAATTAAAAAGAGAAATACAGGAATGGAGTATTTAAGCCGAGATCTTTCGAACAAGCGAGCTGATGTGCATGACATGACTTCCTTTTACGCCAATTTAATGACGCTTTGGAGTAAGCAAGGAAACACTAAATATTTTCACCCCTAGTTTCTGGCGAACCGAAACAAAAAAAAACGTTTTACACAGATTTATTTCCCTATTATTGGCAATTTTAATGTGATTCAGTGGTTAACTCTAAATATCACCAACATTGGCCGAATTAAAATCAGATTTAAAAAAAAAACCGCTAAATTTTTCGCCAAGTTGGCGACAAAACTTGGCAACCAAAAGACTGGCGATATGTCGCCAAGTGTCCGCCAAATTATAACACCACTTTTGCTTACATCGAAATTAACAATGATTTCCCCCAAAAAAGGGACAAAATAACCCTTTAGAAACATCCGAATGCAACCAAAACGGAAGGTGCACAACTAGACACCACTAGGAGTCTACGTACTAAATTTCAACTTTCTAGGACATACCGTTTTTAGTTATGCGAGGTACATACACACATACACAAATACGCACATACAAACGGACGTCACGAGAAAACTCGTTGTAATTAACTCGGGGATCGTCAGAATGTATATTTCTGGTGTCTGTACGTTCTTAGGCATATATCCACGTGTGGTCGGGTCGAAAAAAAAACTCAACATTCATTCGGGGGTGAGCAAAATGGAAATTATGGCCGATTTGTGAGTGAAATTGTTTTCGCGAATACAATACTTCCTTTCTTGTAAAATGAAGTAAAAAACGTTATTCGAATCGAGCTATTCACACAAAAGTTATTAAGGGCGGTGGAGAGGACAAACTGACATAGAGACACATATTTTCCCCATTTCGCAAAAATGATTCACAAATTTTTTTCGACCACGTCACTTTTGGATGTTGTTCGTCTTCTGCCCCGTGCTGGTTTTCTTACAAAATAACACAAATTGTCAGTGTCCTTAAACTGCTTCATCCACCGGTGAATGATGTGACAAACGTGGTGATTTTTTACGAAATTTTTTGTGAAAATGTCGTTCAATGACAATAAACTAAAACAATGACGTTCTATCATATGGGTCATTCTCCAGAAAACGTAACTTTTGAACGCAAATATTTTTCAATTTCGAAACCTTTTGTTTCCTTTCTTTATTCTTACATGAAAGTGTTACCTACTAGAAGTAACGATAAACAATGGCCCAGCTAAATTCCAATTATTTTACTCATAAATTTAAAAACAAAATAAATAAATGCTTTGTTCACGTAAATAAAAAAAAAGATAAAAACTTTTAATATTTAAAGATAGAGGCCAATTTAATATTAAAGTAGTAATTTAGTTAAATGTGCAAATGATCAACTATTTTAATGATTAGTGGGAATCTAATATTAAGCTCTCTTAATTAAAGTACGGCTCAGTTAGTAGTTTCAAATGTATGTTAAAAAAAATAATTTAGTAAGTTTGAGGATGTTCTGACGGTTTATAATGTTGGTAGAATGCCTATAATTGATGTATTTCCTCTCCATCATTTATTTTCACCTCAGAAATAATGACATTTTTAAGATCTGTCACGGAGGGTGAGATTCACGGAGGTGACGAATTTTCAATATATACTAGCCTGCGTGCTCGGCGTTGCACGGGCTACTTAAAAAATGAAACAGATGTCCAATTGATGTTTTTGTATTACTCTGACATCAGTTTCTAAAGCGCTAAGGAGTAAATAATTAAGCGTAATGCAAGGTTTGCAAAACACCAGTAGAGCATATTTTTGGCAAAATTCTCTTTAACGTTAATCATAGATATCAATGATACAAGTTATGAGTATTTTCAATTAGCACAAAAGATGAAAATATATGCATTCTCAACTATAATATGTGCTCACTTTAAACTGAATTAAATCTGATAGAATATATCTGAAATATTTATGTACAATTACAATCAGCTTTTTACATAAAATAACACACACTTTTTTGTTGATTACGTGAAACTAAAGCACCAAGACTTATTAAATACCAATAAGCATTAATTTATTATCAAGTCATCAGATTCCAATTGAGCTTTAGTTAAAATCCTTAAAAACAATCTTTTTTGTTCAACTCTGTTTCACTTAAAGAAATCCAAACAATCTTAATTTAACGTGTTCTTTTAACGATACAAACTGTATTGCAAAAATCGAAACAGGAAGGAAAAAGAGATTTATTACAATTCGAAAACTCACCCATGTGACGGGAAAAAGTCCAACAAAATAAACATAATTAGTCGCACATCCTAAATGTACCAAAATATGAGGTCGGTGAATAATAAACTTACACTACAACCAATAAACATAGCTAAAGAAACAACTTTTATATGCTGAAAAGAGTTAAGAACGTTGAATGTAAAAAATAAAAAAAGGACAGACGATAAAATAAAGGCTATGTCCGAATAGGGCAATCAATTTTAAACTAATTTAAAATGAAATTCTAGATGGAAACGTTGTTTTAAAATTTGGACAGCAGCCAAAAAATCTCTTTTAAAACAATTATTAGAATTTTACTTGCTCATTCATATGCAAAATGGCAACAGGAAAGAAATAAAAATTCCTGAATAACGTTATGTTAATTAACGTTTTAATTAATATCTCTGCTAATTAAAGTCACACAATTACGAGATTGGTCCTATTGTTTTCTTTGGAAAATTTCGAATTGATCGGTATCTCGTTTGACTCCCGATTCGCAGTGGATCTGGAGAAGATAGATCTTCAGACAGACAGACAGACAGACAGACGTACGCGAACAGATTTTAATATTATAGTGGATAGGCTTAATAGATACATTTTTCAGGGATTTTTTTTTTCCTTCGTTGCTAAAATCTGCTCATGTTAAGCATATGTTCACATCTTTTTTTACCTTAATTTACGTCCCCGAAATTCAAGTTCACGGAGCTGAACAGTCAGAATATCCAAACTAAGTTTTTAAAGCAAAATCTATCTTCTTGTTTTTCGACAAAAATCTCACACTTCAACAATTGCTGAAGAGGGGGCTCCTAACAACCCTAAACAAGGGGGCTCCTTTGTATCATGGAAAATAAAATTAGATATCATTACTGCCACGTGTTAAAATGATGAATGGCATTTTGTGTTTAGGTAACGGAGGTGAGAATGTATTGTGTGACATGACTCCTTGTCCTACTAAAACGAACTAAAACACAATATTAAAAAATTAAATATAATTGAACAATTAGTATTTGAGACACTTCTGAATGGAATAATAAATAAATAAGTACATACTTTTAATTAAACAAGTTATGAAGCAACATAAACAGCCACACAAGGTGTGTGACATGCCACGGAGGTGAGAAATTCACATGTTGTGAATCAAAAGTATACTAAAATAAAAATTGTTATTAAAAAATTGTTTGCAGGTTTGAATAGATACATTTTTGATGAAATTAAAAAGCATTGTTAAATGAATGGGGTTGTTTCCAAAATTTTAAAAGTATTTTTTTCCGAAAGAGCATGCTTAAAAACATAGGATCTGAGCATTTTTTCAATAATTTGTTTAACTTTAATATTTTTAAAAAATTACTTAAATCGGTATGCTTTTATTATTTATACTTCTGCCGATGACACCACAAATGATGAAATGCCATTCAGTGTTGTCATTTTTACAGAACAAAACATTTAATTCGCATCTTTACTCACGTGTATTGGCAACGATAGGGTTGATAGCAAGCGTAGAGAGCAATATTTAATTCGTTTCTTGATTATCATGACGTGGAATCGCGGCAGACAGATGCGCCAAAAGTACATCATTTGTGACGTCATCAAGACCCCGCCTTGTTTGAAAAATCGGACATTTAAAAAAATGAATTGAAAAATAACTGTGTGGAAAATGAAAGAATTTTCTGGGTCCATGTTTTTTTTTTTTTTTTTGCTTATTTTATCAATTTCAGTGACAAAAAGTACTACTTTTGCCTGAAGGAAACAATCCCATTGTTCCTTAAAAGTTTTAACTGTAAAGGGCGTGTGACAGAAAAGTTACACTTTTTGAAGAATGATCCATATCCAAAACACAGTAAGCTGTCTCCTGTGTGTGGATGGCACCATTTTGAGTGGACAGGTAAACGGTAGTATCTTCAGAAATGAAGTTTCGAGATATTTGAACGAACGCGTTTTGGATTTCATGCTAACAATAGGGAAACGTTGGAATGGGGTTGTTTCCCTCCGCCAAAAGTACTTCTTTTAGTCACTGAAATTGATAAATTAAGGAGAAAAAAATAACATGGACCCAGAAAATACTTTCATTTTCCCAACAGTTATTTTTTAATTAATTTTTTAAAAAGTCCGATTTTTCAAACAAGCCATGGTCTTTATGA
The DNA here is from genome assembly GCF_026930045.1 of Uloborus diversus. Taxonomy (NCBI): domain Eukaryota; kingdom Metazoa; phylum Arthropoda; class Arachnida; order Araneae; family Uloboridae; genus Uloborus; species Uloborus diversus. Next base: position 15,783,206 of record NC_072737.1, on the reverse strand, counting down.
CGTCACAAATGATGCACTTTCGCACATAGTATTTCTAAGGCCCCTATATATACGAGCCGGCGCATCAGCTTAAGATCAGCCATTTTGGATCGGAGCGCGTGTTTGAGTGGTTGTCCTTTCTGGCGTGTTATCGCGTTTGGTCGTTGCTCACTGCGAGCGATTATTTGCGGCACGTGAATTGATTGTTAAATAAAATATTATTTACGGCAAGTTTGGCGAAATCCGAAACTTAGCTGTGGTAACCCTAGCAGTGCAACAATGAAAAATCCGATCCAAAATAGCTAAACTTAAGCTGATGTGTAGGCATATCTATATAGCGGTTCTAAGTATTTCTACCGAGTTTCCACGTTATGATAATCAAGAAGCGAAATAAATATTACACTCTACGCTTACTATCAACCATATCGTTGCCAATACGCGTGAGTAAAGATGCGAATTAAATATTTTGCTCTAGTGAATGGCAACAGTGAATGGCATTTCATCATTTGTGATGTCATCGGCAAAAGCGTAAACAATGAAAGCGCGCCGGTTAAAGTAATTTTTAAAAATATTAAACTTAAACACATTATTTAAAAAATGGTCAGATGCTATGTTTTTAAGCATGCTCTTTCACAAAAAAAAATACTTTTAAAATTTTGAAAAGGACCCCATTAGATGTTTTTTCCACGGTTTTTTTTTCTTCCTCCAGCGGAAACCGAATAAGCAAGCTTCTACAATAAAACTAAAGTACAATAGATGACAAAACTGCAAAACCGTGAAAAATGAAAGAGTTGCAGTTTGCCCTTTTCCTACCCACGGCAGAACAGCCCCTCTAGCGAGGATTTCAAGACGGAAGATGTTAGTCAGTTATTTTCAAATTTCTTTAATTTTGCATTTATATTTATTTACTTTTTTATGAATTTTATTTATTTATTCCTATTCATTTAGTATATTTATTTATTTATCATTTTATTTATTTATTTATTTTTTACTTTTTTCGCTTATTAAGACTTTAAAAAAAAGGAAAGAAAAAGAAACAATTTATTTTTCATTATTTTTTAGTTTAGAGTTCCGGCTAACCTACCAATCAACATATTTCATATTAATCCTTATTTTTAGTTTGATTCTATGTTTGATTCAGTTCCTTCAAATTTCTTTAATTTTTCATTTCTCTTTTACTTATTTTTCCTAAATTTTTCTATTTCTTAACACTTGCATTAGATTAAAAAAAAAGTAAATTTGCATTCAACTTCGACTTTAGGTGAGAATTATAAAATACTTTTAAGAAGAAAATTAAGCTAAAAAATTGCTGTAACAGATGATTTTCGACAAAGTTTTTAAAAACAAAACAATTATAAATTATTTTAAAAAAAAAATACCACACATCATGACTGTCTTAAAATAAAAATCACAGCTCCACCAAAAAACACAAAACCAATATCTTACTCGAATCAGAAAGTCCTATCATAGCTGGATCACATGACATCAGACAGGTAAAGCGTCGGGAGCAGACGATATTCAGAACTACCCCATACGACGGGCGCTCTTTCCTCTTCTAAACCCCTGCATCGAACCGGCCGAAAAGCGTTCTATTCTCGGTGCTCATATCTGTGGATTCCCCCCTCCTTCCCATTTCCCTCCCTCTCCAGACAGAATCGTTCATATAGCAGCTGATATTTCAGCAGTCTCTGTGCCCATCGGAGCGTTAGGGCGCATGGAATCGTAAAAATTTCGCGATTCTGGAACTGATATGTTAGTAAAAGTTTTGACGGGTGGTAATAAAAACATTCCCTTAAAGGTTCTAGTTAATAATTTCGGTTATGGTTAAACCGTCGAGGGGAAAATTTCTTCCAAATACGGGAGCGTTTCTGTTAGGGAGTTTATCCGTGATTAGGAGAGTATGTTTTATAGTTTGGTAAATTTTTGTAAACTTCAAAAATTTCGATTATGATGAGTACTTTCTGTTAATTTTTGGAACTAAATCCCGCTCGTAAACTAAAGGGTTATAAATACATTAATGACTGCAATTAAAAAACAATTTCGATTATATAAAAAGTTAAAAGCATTTAAACAACTTTTAAAATGTATTATAAAAACTGCAGACATATGTTTCATGATTTAAAAACCCTTTTTTCAGTACTAAAAAAACCATTCAATTTACTTTTTCTCTCACTTGCATCGAAAAAGGGGTTCTTTGTAAACACAAAACAAGTGTCTATGATTCTTGGTGCTATTTGTGAAAGTTGTTAAGTGTAGCTTATCGTAAAAAGGTAAGCATTTCACTTGTAGTTAATTTAAATTTGACTCCAAGTTGCGAATTGTTTAAAATTCAGAAATAACAATGAAAATGACGGACTCACGTTTGGGGGTTTTAAGGAACTCCTTTTCCAATGCAAGGAATAAACCAATGGGTGCATGAGCTTTGTTCAAGTATCTTTTTGTTCATAAGATCTTTTTTTTTTTTTTTGAGCTGTTTTGAATTCCTATGATTTTATCCCCCCCCCCCGCCTTCCTCTGCAGCACCACCGTCCGCCGGCCGCCTCACGATGCTGCTCCTCTAGCGAAAACCGTCTCCAAGTTGCGTCCATACCCTACACACACACACACACGTACATGCACACACACATCTTCACACACACATACACACACATACCCAAACACTCATGCCTGCACACAGACACAAACACACACGCCTACATACACACACACGCACACGTGATTGCGAAAAACATAATTTGAATTCAAGATGTCAAAATTCAAATTTTTTTTTTTTTTTTTTTTGCATTGAAAGAATTGCATTGAAGCAAAGTGTTTTGAACTTCTCCATTGAAAAGTTGCTTTTCCCAAAACACTTTCCTGTGATTTTTAATGCTATTTTCAATTTTAAAGGTTATTTGAACGTTTTTACATTAAATCGCCGACTATATGATCTTATCAAAATCGAACCTTGTTCGGACAATTGGAAAAGCAACTTTATATGCTTCTGATTGCGTAAAACGGTAGAAACTGGTATTTTCACGGCAAAAAATAAATTTTTTAAGCAAAGTTGTGAATATAGATATATTTTTAAAACTACTGCGCAAGTACTTTTTTTTCTATTCTTTATCGATGCTTAGACATTAGATTCCCCCTTCCCCCGCCCCGATTTTCCACTCTTCTCACAAGATTTGACTCTCTCATACATTGTTGTGATGTTTTCAATTTTGCATGCTCAATCGTAAAAAAAAAAAGAGACTGATGGTATACTCGCATAATTGCATAGTTCGCGCAATCGGCCCCCAACAGTAATGAGGTTGCTTCCAACAGTCAAAAGTACCACTTTTAGTCATTGAAATTGATAGAATGAGCAAAAAAAAATATATATATATAGACCCAGAAAATACTTTAATTTTCCCAACAGTTAATTTTTAATTAATTTTTCAAAATGTCCGATTTTTCAAACAAAACGTGGTCTTTATGACGTCACAAATGATGTACTTTTGGCACATTTGTCTGCCGCGATTCCACATCATGATAATCAAGAAACAAATTAAATATTACACTCTACGCTTGCTATCAACCATACCGTTGCAAATACACGTGAGTAAAGAAGCAAATTAAATATTACGTTCTGCGAATGGCAACAGTGAATGGCATTTCATCATTTGTGATGTCATCGGCAGAAGTGTAAACAATGAAAGCGCATCGATAGAAGTAATTCTTTTAAAATATTAAACTTAGTCAAATTATTTCAAAAATGGTCAGATCCTATGTTTTTAAGCAAGCTCTTTCAGAAAAAAATGCTTTTAAAATTTTGGAAACCACCCCATTATCTTTTAGAGGCTGCATGATAGGTTATTCGAAATAATATTTAATAAAAACTAAAAATATTGATTGAAACAATTTCGGAAATCTATGACGAAGAATTAATGACAGTGAAATTAATAACTGTCCTGGAAATATAATAATTGATTTCAAACAGATTTCGTCAGTTACGGGATCACCTACTACTTATTGTAAAAGAATGGCAATTTTCAACAGTCTGACGCCACGACAGTTTTGGAGATTCGTAGAGCTAAACTCTGTTCACGGAATACGCAGACCGAAAGTAAGCAAGGTTTTCAGAAGGTTTGCCGCCGTGCCTCTTTTGTGGATTGTCTTATGAGTAAAAAACAAGAAGTTCCGTCTAAAACTATACGAGCCTACTTTCCCGTATACCCATACTACTTTCTAGTACCTGATCAATATTCTCAAAAATAGCTAAAATCGTAAATTGTTTCAAACATATTTTTAAAATACTTTAAGCTGATTTCTAGGAATAAAATATTCCTCACTCATCTAAAAAAATAGATGCGTAAAAAAAAGCAGCAATTTTTAAACAAAGCAGCTAATACACTTTTTTCCATTAAAAAAATCTTTAACAGCTTTCAAAACGAAAAAATAATAATTAAAATTCATAAGCTCATTAAAATAAATACATCATATCAAAAAAAAAATCGTTTCTTTTTCCCCTGTTGCCAAAAACAATTTTTTAAATGAATTAATGCACTTACCAAAATAAATAAAAACAATAAAATGTCAACTTAAAGAAATACTTTTCATTGTCAAAAATAATCGTCTGCGCATATCTTTGTGTAGAAACATAAATGACTTCGAGTTTATTCGCCGAAAACTGAATACCTAAATTAAAACTTTAGCGTGAAAATAAAAACAAGTCATATCAACAATAATTATTTCACAGTTAAAACCATAGCTGCTGAGTCGGAGTCTGAGTTGATCTTATTTTGGGATAAAGGAGTCGGAGACGAATATCCAAGAATCGGAGTCAGTCATTTGACCTCCGTGTATAAATTTTTGCAAAGCTACGAAGTCAAAGTCGAAGTCGGGGAGTCGGAGTCCGATTAATTGTCGGGCACAGGAGTCGGATTCGGAATCAGGTGCCTCTAAATTCTCGGAGTCTGGAGTTTGGCGTCAAGAGCTATTTCCAACAAAATTTGTTTGAAAAAAATCCGCCTTCAAGTACGGAATCTACATTGACTTTCAGTTTCCTCGTAGGCGCTAATGTTGAGGGATTTGAAATGTTCAAAATTGAACGGAAAATTGTTCAAATCAAAAATATATTTTATATATAAGTTTTTCATCAAAAGCTTTTTCCTACAAAGTTTGTTTGAAGCAAATTCGCCTCACAGTTCGGAATTGCCTTGAATTTCCCCGTAGGCGTTTTTTTGAACTGTTCAAAAATGAACAGAAAATAGTTCAAATCAAAAACTTAAATATGGGAATGAGGTGTCCTCGCCGAGATCTTTCGAACAAAAAAAAGTTTGCTCGAATCGGACTATTCATTCAAAAGTTATTAGGGGGGGGGGGGGACTGACAGACAGACCGACGTACCGACAGATATTTTTTCCCATCTCAATACCCTACTTTCCAATTTTTAATTTTTCGATATTTATTTCATTATTTTATTTATTTTTGCCTTTTTTTTTTCGCGATTTTTTTAAGATGCATTAAGCCTTCTTTCATGCTTTTTTCTTCTTTTTCTGACTTTTACTGGGAAAGTAGGCTAAAAAACGTTATTTAATAGATCGTCTGTTTGGCACCAATGTGTTCTTGTCTAAGCAAAACACTTGATTGAGGTTGCCAAATGGTGCAATTTTGTTGTTTGTATATAGCCTATCTTTCCCGTAAATAATTATTATAAGACCGTTAAATACAGAAAAGGTCTAGAGAGTAGACATCCGCCATACTCTCCAGGCCTTACCCCTTCTGATTTATTGATATTCTCCTCTTTAAAAACAAAATTGTGGAAAAAAATCTCAAAAATAAAGAAGCTGACAAAATAGCACTACTCGAGTTCTTCACTTTCAAACAGAAGTCGTTCTTCGAAAAAGAAAACCCACAAATTGTCTCCACGCTCGCAAGAAGATAGAACTTACATGGTACGGTAACGATCGTCAGATGCATTAAAAACTGCATCCTTTTCTTCCTCTTCATAAAAGAACGGAACTTTTTGGTAGACTTAATACTAAATTATCCATTCCTTTAATAGTTATCGTCGCAAAACAGCAAAATTCTGGCAACCTGCCTAATCTCGACTTTTTCTAGGAACGAATCCACATCAGAGAAAAATAAATCTGGAACAGAGATTCCTGGATTTGGGTATCTTCAGCGGCAGACCCCCCTCCACAGGTAGGTGCACCGAAGACGCGAGATAAAGCTCTCTGCATCGTAAAGATTTACGCTTTTGTCCCAAAAACACAATAGGTTCGGTGGGAATGCCGAGTCGTTTTTCATCTCCATCAGACGCGATTCCCCGGGAGAATTCTTCCAGAGAACCACCACCTTATCTCCCGCCCACCACCGCCCACCCCCTCCTCCCGCGATCTGCTTCGTTTTTAATGTACGGGCGGATCGGGAGTGGAACAATGAGTTTCCGGAAATGTTGAACATTGACCCCCAACTATTAATGTTACTTTTGACCGAATGCTCCCCCACCCCCCACCCCACCCTCTCTCTGACTTTGAGAATTGAGGTACGAGCACTGATTTGGGTATGTTTTTTTGACACTCGTCGTCGTTAATGGAGTTGGTTGACTAATGACCCAGTACTTTTGATCTTCGGTTCTACTCTGGTTTTAAAACAAGATCTCAGTCAGGTAATTTGTCTTGGAGTTTAGAAATGGGGTTGGTGGGTAAGATGTTGCGCGGCACGAAAATCAGATTGATTAGACTAAAAGCATAAACGGGCAGAGAAACTGTAAAAAGAAAAAGGAATTTATGGAACATATACAGTGTGATCTAAAAAACCGTTTCTATAGTTATAGAATAACACTAGTAGTACCCGCACGGCTTTGCCCGTAATAGAAAAATGAAACGGTCTTTTGGTTCACCTGTATATTTACAAATAATGCATGGTGAAATTTCTCGCCATTTGACTTGTGCACATGTTACGGTTCCATGTTATGATAATTTCGTATCTCGCCAATTGGCTTGTGCCCATGTTACGGTTCCACGTTATGATACTTTCGTAAATAATTTATGGTGAATTTTCTCGCCAATTGGCTTGTACCCATGTTACAGTTCCACGTATGATAATTTTGTATCTCGCCAATTGGCTTGTGCCCATGTTACGGTTCCACGTTATGATAATTTCGTAATTTACTCGTCCATCTTATTATAGTTACGTTCTTAAAATTGGAATAGAAAAAGAACCCCATCGAATTTTCGAAAAATCGCTTCGAGGTGCACACCCCCATGCTACAAACTAACTTTGTGCCAAATTTCATGCAAATCGGCCGAACGGTCTAGGCACTATGCGCGGCACAGAGATCCAGACATCCTCAGGACAGAGAGACTTTCAGCTTTATTATTAGTAAAGATAAAGAAGATAAGTATAGTAATATTTTTTAAAGCTGATATTTATTTAAAACTAGCCGCCTGCGGCGACCAGCTGGTCCGCCTTTTTACGCCATTCGCCTTTTTGCGCCAGAGTTGCCGCCTTCGGCGGCTGCTTAGACAATTTAGCAACGGTATTAATCAATGTTTTTCTCTTTTTTCTCAATATTATCATTCGCCTTTTTACCCCGATGTTGCCGCCTTCGGCGGCTGCTTAAACAAATTTCGTGGCGGTATCAATCAATCTATATCTATGTATATCATTAGTAGTTTGAATAAAATATTTTCTAGATCTATCTCCAGTTCCGTCGTTTGGAATATTTTTAAAGGAGGGGGAGACACAAACGACGTACTCTTCATGCAAATTTTGTCGAAAAATAAACAAAAAGCACTTCCACTTTTATGTGAAAGCATTGTTTTTTCAAAGTCATGGTGTGTGTGGGGGGGGGGGGGCACTGACACCCCGTTGAAATTCCTTAAATGACGGGCGTGCCTCTTTCTTGCTGTCCATCTGCTATATCGAACTCTATATTTGTCTATCTATCAATCTATACGATCTGCGCATATTTAACTCCTGACAGTACAATCTTTTTTTATTTATATAAGTATTAATTCGAAAACAAATCATTTTTGTCCACTCAACCTCTATCTATCTCTGTATCTACCTAACCTAACCGCCAATTCGTAACAGAAACGAAGATCATGCAAAAAATCGCGGGCTTTATTTATTTAATCAAAATAGCCCTCAAAAATAAAGGCTCTATGTTCCCCGTAGTGTTCAAAAAGTAGCGCTTGCAAAAAAAAAAAAAAAAGGTGAAGAGAAGGCAAACGATTTCAGTTGGGTCACGTGATGAGGTAAGCTCGGAATCAGCCGGCAAGCGAACAGCTCGCGTTGTGTTCTGCCATTAAAAAAATTGTAAAAAAAAAACTATTGCGTATTTTTCAAAACTTTTTCCTTCTGAAGTGGGCGGAATGTTTTTACTATTACCGACTAAAATTTTAGAATTGAGGGTTCAATACTTGTCGCAGGATGGGTTTCGAAAAAAACTAAACCCAGAAAAAAATGTAAAATAAAGGTTTTTTTCAAAAATCTATAAAAAATACAAAAATTGCAATATCTTCAAAATTTTTTCATTCATCATATTTAAAATTAAATTTCCTACACAATAGTACAAAAAATATCCGTCTGGCGCGATTGGTTCGGGATCTGTGAGGTCAAAAGTACTAAAAAGTGCTAAAAAAAACATAAAACATTAAATAACTTTTTTTCTAATTAAAATATCAAAAATCGAAGCACGAGGTGCACATTTTCAGCAAAAACTGCACATGTGTACCAAATTTCATCTTTATAGGCCTTACCGTTTTCCCAGGATGCGCGCCACAAACACACACACACACACACACACACAAACATCTTGTTTTATTATATGTATAGATAGGGTCAATTCAATACAACATTTTGAACAGTCAACCAATTTATCCATAGACCTTTTGAATTAGGTTTTGGGAATACTCTTTAGCACCAGTGTCACGGCTGGTTGAATGGCTGAAATATCCTGAAAAGCGCCTTTCGTTGCAGTTTTCAGTTTCGGAAACTGAAAATAATCACACGGTGATAGACAATGGGAATGCGGAAGGTGATCGAAGCAAGGTCTTATTAGTGAATAGGTCAATTAGGCCGTGACGTGGCCTAGGGCCCCTGCTTTTTAGGGACCCCCAAATGGCTAAAATTGCTTCAGCGAATGGCTGCAGTTGTACAGTTTCTCTACAGAGACACCAAAAAGTACGGGGTGTTTCAAAATGAATAGCGGGGTTTTAACATGTTATAATATTTATTACACCAAACTTACAGCCACAAGTGATGTATCAAATGAAAGAGAAACTCAGTTTTGTTTGTTGGCATCAGTGCGCATGCGCGTGGAATGTTTCTGCTGCAATCCGCTAGAAAGCGTGATACTTTACAGCTATGGCTCTTCCCTCAACTGACACAAGATGAACCAGAAAATTTCATCTTTCAGCAAGATAGTGCGCCGCCCCACTGGCATAATGAGGTACGCGATTGGCTTAACCTAACTGTACCCGACCGCTGGATTGGCCGTAAAGGGCCTAATGACAGGGCTTGTTTCCCCATGGCCTCCACGGTCACCCGACCTAACGCCGTGTGATTTCTATCTTTGGGGGTTTATTGAGGACCGTGTGTATGTGCCTCCACTGCCAGCCGACCTTCCCGAATTAAGGAACAGGATTGAAACAGCTGTTGCAGCAATTACTCATGAGATACTCGTCAAAGTTTGGGAAGAATTCGCATATCGTCTTGACGTGTGCCGAGTGGTGCTCACATTGAACACTTGTAGGCTATTATGTAAAACTGTTTGAGTTTCTTGATATATCACTTGTGGCTGTAAGTTTGGTGTAATAAATATTATAACATATTAAAACCCCGCTATTCATTTTGAAACACCCTGTATTTGGCCTAAGGCCTCTCAATATCTAAATTGGGCCTCGGATCGAGAATGCCAATCTATTTTCTGCTCCCGAAACTGAAAATTGCAATGAAAGAAGCTTTTGACGATGGTGCTCCAGCCATTCTAGCAGCATGGCTCAAGTGCAAAAGAACATTCCAGAACTGATTTTAAAAAGTCTGTAGACAAATTGGTTAACCGTTCAAAACGTTGTATTAAGTCAAATGAATTCTATTGTGATTAAATATTCTTTAAAACATATTACCATGCTTGTAGTTACTATCACTAGCGGTACCCGCACGGCTTTGCCCTTAGAAGAAAATTAAAAGGTCATTTGGTTCGCCTGTATATTTACAAATAATGGATGATGAATTACTCTCCAATTTGCTATGCTCATTTGCTCGCCCCAGTTGTGATAATTTGCTCGTCCACGTTATTCTAATTTACTCGTCCATGTTATGATAATTTGCCTGGTAAAATGTTCTTAAAATTGGAATAGAAAAAGAACAATTTAAAAAATCGCTTCGAGGTGAGCACCCCCATGCTACAAACTAATTTTGTGATGATTTTCATGAAATTTGGCCAAACGGTCTAGGCGCTATGCGTGTCACAGAGATCTAGACAGACTTTCAGCTTTATTATTAGTAACTAGTGGTACTCGCACGGCTTTGCCCGTAATAGAAAAATTAAAAGGTCTTTTGGTTCGCCTGTATATTTACAAATAATGTATGGTGAATTTTCTCGCCAATTGGCTTGTACCCATGTTACGGTTCCACGATATGATAATTTCGTATCTCGCCAATTGGCTTGTGCCCATGTTACGGTTCCACGTAATGATAATTTCGTAATTTACTCATCCATCTTATGATAATTTTGTTCTTAAAATTGGAATAGAAAAAGAACCACATGGAATTTTCTAAAAATCGCTTCTAGGTGCACACCCCCATGGTACAAACTAACTTTGTGCCAAATTTCATGAAAATCGGCCGAACGGTCTAGACGCTATGCGCGTCACAGAGATCTGGACAGACAGAAATCCTGACAGACGGAGGGACTTTCAGCTTTATTATTAGTAAAGAAGATTACAAGTCTCGGTTATTTTTAGATCGCAGTTGTACATATGTTACGATCCCACCAGGAACTCATTCTTCCTTGCATCTATATCAGTACAATTTTATTCTAGAACATTAGAGTGCATATTATCTGATAGAGAACTTAAGAGTTATTAGAGCTCAAAAAATCTATTGTCGCCATCCCACGAGCCGCTACGGCCATAAGGCACATTTGAGTAATAAATAAATACCTTTGTGAGGAAAAGTGAATGGTGATCAACAACGTTTTGATGCAAAAAATTAGCAGATTATTACATACACGTTTCAGGGAACTTCTTTTTCAATGCAAATAGTGAGCTTTGGGATAAAAAGACATGAAAAAGTGGTTCGCTGAAACCTCGCAACACGTGTATGCAATAATATTCTGCTAACTTTGTGCGTCAATACGTTGTTGAGCACCATTTACATTTGAGTCTTCCCTGATGCTATAGAATGTTGCTGTAACTTTACACCAACACAGACAGCTTCCTGGTCCATTGCACGCCAATGCAAAAAAAAAACGAGCGATGTGTGCATCACATGACTTCCTTTTACTCCAATTTAATGTCATTTTCTCAATATTGGCAGTTTTAATATGATTCAATAGTTTACTCTCTAAATATCACCAACAGTGGCCAAATTGAAACCAGATTTTAAAAAAAAATCGCCAAATTTGTAGCCAAGTTGGCGACAAAAATTGGCGACCAAAAGACTGGCGATATATCGCCAAGTGTCCGCCAAATTATAACACCACGTGAGTTTACATCGAAATTAACAATGATTTTCCCGCACAAAGGGGCAAAAGACCTTCTTTAGATTATACGAATGCTACCAAAACAGACGGTGCACAACTAGACCCCACTAGGAGTCTACGTAAAAAATTTCAACTTTCTAGGACATTCCGTTCTTGAGTTATGCGACATACATACACACATACGTACTTACAGACGTCACGAGAAAACTCGTCGTAGTTAACTCGGGGATCGTCAAAATGGATATTTCGGGTGTCTGTACGTTCCTAGGCACATATCCACGTGTGGTCGGGTTGAAAAAAAAATTCAACATTTATTTGGGAGTGAGCAAAATGGAAATTAAGGCCGATTTTTGGGTGAAATTTTTTCCGCGAATACAATACTTCCTTTTTTGTAAAAGGAAGTAAAAACAAAACTGAGATCGTAGTTTCCTGGATGAAAAATATTTTTAGAATTTAACTATTAACATCAAGAAATAGAACGTGTTAATTCCGTTAATATATTATGTAAAAATATGCATTATTTAGTAAACACACACGTTGGCTTTGCAGTGTCGACATGAGATTCTTTCTCTCGTGTATTTGTTTAGGTAAGTTATCCTCGAAAGACAACTAAACGTCAAGATCGAAAAAGCAGCAAATAAAAGACTCTCTGCATTCTACTGGAGCTTATAAATAACTTTTTGTTCTTCATTATCATTGAACGTTGCATTGTTTTGCGAACTTTCTGGTATCAGGTTCAGAAAATATGTGGCAGAGGGGAACGACAAAAATCTTTCTTGCGATTACAACCTTCCTGCATGCTCTTCGAGCAAATAAGGTTTTTTTTTTTTTTTTTTTTTTTTCTCAGCTCTCGCACGTCTTGTAAATTTATGCAGTACTAGCGGTACCCGCACGGCTTTGTCCGTAGTAAAGAATTAAAAGGTCATCTGTTTCGCCAAAAATGGATGATAAATGTTAATTTGCTCGTCCATGTTACGGTAATTTGCTCGTCCATGCTATGTTAATTTACTCGTCCATGTTGCGATAATTCGCTCGGTAAAATGTTCTTAAAATTGGAATAAAAAAAGGACAAAATCGAATTTTCGAAAAATCGCTTCCAGGTGCTCACCCCCATGCTACGAACTAATTTTGTGCCAAATTTAATGAAAATCGGCCAAATGGTCTAGGCGCTATGCGCGTAACAGACGTTCAGATAGACAGACTTTCAGCTTTATTATTAGTAAAAATCAGAGCTACGAAATCGGAGTCACTCTGATTTTGGGGTAAAGAAGTCGGAATCAGAGTCGGGAGTCGAAGGTTTAATGTTCCAAGAGTCGGAGTCGGTCATTTCCCCCCAAAGTCCGCAACTCTGCCAGTGCTTGTGGAGTCGGAGTCTTAGTCGGACTGATTTTGGGGTAAAGGGGTTGAAATCAAAGTGTCTAAACTTCTCGAAATATGAGTCGGTGTCGGTCATTTTTCCCCTCTGACTCTGCAATCCTGACTTTAACCGCTTCTAAATCAAAGCAGTATGCCCTTCCAGAATGTCTTACAAAGAAAGTTTCCTCCTTGATGTACCGAAGAATAAAGGATTTTAGCTCACTTTATGCATTGATACAATTTACTACGGAGGAGCGAGGGAGATGATCAGCCCCGGGTTGTACCCATCTGGGGGGATGACACCCAAAGAGGATTTAAGGGTTTATAACAAATATGAACTATTACTCTGAAAATTCCCTCCAATAGAATCATCTGTCAAATTTCAACAAAAATAGATCACGTTATTCGCAACTCCAGAGCTCGAACACGTTACCTTGGGGAAATTAACAATAGTACTACCGAAAAGGTAAAACATTCCATTCCACGTGTTTTCTTTGCGGTAAATTACTGGCTTCAAATAGTTTATGGTGTAATGTAATTTCAGAAGAATAGAAAAGAAAGCTTCCAACAAACACTATGAAAAATTACTGTTATTCACAAAGCGTCAAAACAAGTTATAAGTTACGGCATTTGTCTGTTTTACCTTTTTCATCCGCCATTAGACAGTGGCTTCAGCGCCCTCTATAGTTTATTGGAGTTCCGAATTTCTGGGAGTGAACCGTTGCACATACATCTAGGACAAATTTTACATAAAATTCACACGTACTTAGACTTGTCTACTTGTTTTTTAATTTGATCTTTCGCTACCACACAAAGATAAAATGAGGTGTTCCTAAAAATTGTACGAAACATAAAAAATTTGCATAAAACATTTCTTTTTATTTCAGTTTGGTGGGAAGGGAGGAGAGAGACACAGCAAATGACCACCCCGAGTGACAACCGTGCTAAGAACGCCACTGATATATCTACATATATTTCAATGTTCCGTAAACGACATGTTTTTCCTTGAATTCAAAAAAAAAAAAAATTAAAAATTAATTTGAATTTTCACCTCTTGAATTCAAATTATGTTTTTCGCAATCACGAGTGTGTGTGTGTAGGCGTGTGTGTTTGTGTCTGTGTGTGCAGGCATGAGTGTGTGAGTATGTGTGTGTAAGTGTGTATGTGTGTGTGTGTATGTATGCGTGTGTGTGTAGGATATGGACGCAACCTGGAGACGGTTTTCGCTAGAGGAGCAGCATCGGGAGACTGATGGACTCTGGTCCTGCACAGGGAGGCGGGGGGGGGGGTTGAAAAAGGAACCGGAATTCAAGGACGGTCAAATGAAAACAAATAGCAATCGTGATTGCTCAAAAAAAAAAAACCGAGTGCTTCAAATTCAAAAGCTATTTTGTTTGAATTTTACCGGAGGGTTGAATGTACGCCTATAGTTCTTTCCGGCCATTAACTTCTTTTAACAAGACCAAAAAGTACTTAGGTATTTTTTTTAATAAACAGTACGTTACATTTCTTTTTAAATTATGTTCTCTCTTTCTGTCTGTGCACAAAAGAAGCATTTATTTGATAATAGAGCTAATTCAGCATTACATAAATAAATATGAATAGATTTTGAAATACCCAGATACGCTACAAACTAATAATAACCAATTTTCGCAACACAAAATAAGAGCACTGCTATGAAAGTCTCTCAATTATTGTCCTGACGCAAGAAAAAATCATTGTTTTCGATGGGTATACAGCACACCTAGCGACAAGACAAGGAAGCTTTATCTGTCACGTATGTTAGTTCCTGTCGGTCGCTTCTCGCCAATCGTTTGCATTGCTTAATATTATGATGCGGTTAAAACTGCTTATGAAGAGGATTTCCATTGTTAAATTTCATTTAGTATGATTTTTTCCGTGTAAAATTATATATTTCATCGTAAAAGTAATTACCTATTCATTTGATTCCATTATATGAAAGAAGTGATTGCAATACCGGACCGAAATCGCGATACCGGAATTTGGTATTTTTTCGAACGTGATACCGTAACACCGGTGTTAATACCGGTCTTTGAAAATGCTCGAAACATACTTGTTGCGTTGCTATATTTCGAAATTTGGTACAAAAAAAAATCGCACATTGTAAAAATAAAAATTTTCCTTTGAGAAAACGTAAAATGAAAGAACAAATCCCATTATCAAATAGTATTTGTAACAGTTGCAGTACAATACTGCCGTGGGGGGAGGGGGTGAGCAAAAGGTATTATATGCAAATTTTCCTCTTTTTTTTTTGCCATCTATTGTACTTTAACTTTACTGTACAAACTTTACTATTTGCTTTCCCTACAGGTGCGTTATTCTTTTGAACTATAAATGACTAGCTGTACACGCACTGCGATGTCCGTGCTAATAATTTAAAAAAATTCCTTTGAGTAAATATAAATCCTCCCTTCCCGCAGACAACATAAAAAAAATTAAAAAAAAAACAGTAGAAGTTTCTTTACAGTTTAAAATATTTCTCCAAAGAAATGAAAAGCATTAAATTGTTGCATAAAAATGTCAAATAATCTACCAAAGCCATTGTTAATCGCCTATCTCACCAAGCTACTGAAACCCAGCCAATTTGCGAGCAAAACGAACTCCGATTAATTGACGATTCGACTTTTTTTAACTAGAACGTTCAAACAAAAACCCCTTTCTGTCCCCTATCCTTCGGAGAAAAAGAACGTAATTAAAAAAGAAATTATATCTGGAACAAATAGAAAATCCTGTCCCCAGTAGAAAAAGGAATTTTACTCAAGTACGCAACGCAATTAGCCCAAAATGATCATTCCGCTCCACCTAGAAATAAAATATTTTTAAATTAAAATTCGTATTGCAAATACAAAAGGAAAATCCTGCTGCCTCGCAGAAAAAAAAATTTACTCAAATATGCAACGCAATTCATATCAAACCAGAAACTAATAAAAGTTTTTATTATAAATAAGGATGGCAGATTTTTTCCTACTTACTTGACATTTAGATATTTTGGACAATTCACAATGGACAAGCTATATTATTGTAAAGTTTCATTAAAATACATTCAATAGTTTTTACGTGAAAGAGTAACAAACACAGGGCCTGATTACCGCACGTGCCAATTAGGCCTGGGTCTGGGGCCTCATCTTCCTTAGGAGCACCAACTTTTTTAAGAAACTTATGCATAGCATTCGTAATTTCGTAATTTACTCGTCCATCTTATGATAATTTTGCTCCGGAAAATGGTCTTAAAATTGAAATTGAAAAAGAACAAAATCGAATTTTCGAAAAATCGTGAACACCCCCATGCTACGAAGTAACTTTATGCCAAATTTCATGAAAATCGCCCGAACTGTCTAGGCGCTATGCGCGTCACAGACATCCTGCAGACATCCAGACAGAGAGACTTTAAGCTTTATTATTAGTAAAGATTATTTCTAGTTTTGGTTCTTAATTGGAAAATAAATAAATGAACCATAAAAAGTAGGGGCCTTCCTTGACTCCCCCCCCCCCCCGAATCACCGTCACTGTCTGTAACGGTACTCAAATATACTTCGGGTATTTTTTTAAGATAAAAATAAGAGGAAACTCAAATTTAGCCAGAAAGGAAATTTTTGCAAAAACCGGAAAAAGAAAAAAAACGGGTATCTCAGAAACTTTTAGCATCGGTAAATATTAACAAAGGGAAGTGAAGATAAAGATGTTCCAAGATCATAATTCTGCCAAGTGGAAAATGTAAATAGTCTTGCCCTTTCCCAAAATCGTTAACTTCCGCCACATTCCAAGGTGAGTAACTCGGGGAAAACCGACCACTGTGGATTCATCTTTTATCGAGCGAGGATGAAGAATTCCCCCCATCACACTTTCTCATGAGACAATGTCTTATCTAACTCGGCATATCTTGGCTGGATACATATGAAATGAAATATTAGGTATTATTCGTGTTTGTTTTGTATTCAATGTTATTTTAAAAGGTAATTATAATTCTCTAGTTTTATTTTTAACTTGAACGGTTACTTCGGGTAATTTTGAACAATGTTGGTCAGGGGTTCCTGAGTTTTATTATTTCCCTTGCTGATTTTTTCTCTTTTCGGGGACCCCGTAGGGCAGTGTTTCTCAACTTTTTTTGAACCTCTGACCGACAGAAGCTTTTGAAAAAATTTTCCTGACAGGTGATGTTTTTTTTTTCCCCTTCTTCTCTTATTTATACTTTTGCAAAAAAAAAAGAAAGAAAAAGAAAAACCTTGCATTGCTGATTGTTGAAAACGTGAATATTTCTACAAACCAGTGAGTTTTTTTTTTTTTTTTTTGCAAGAAAAAAATCGATTCTAGGACCGTTAAATACTTGTGAAAAAAAAAATTTTTGGACAACCGTGGTTCCTTTTTTTAACAAAATATAGCAAAAGTAATTTATGAATTTATAAATATAATCTTTACTTTGTGTTGAAGGGCAATTACACAAAATATTTAAACGTTAAGAATAAGATAATTTATTATTATAATAGTAATTTTCAAAAATTAATCACGAATATTTATGATATCGTCTTTTTTTTTTTTTTTTTTTTTGACAAAAGAGCGAACAAATTTTTCTGCGGGCCAGTGCCGGTCCGCCGAACTACCGATTGAGAATCGCTGCCCTAGAAAAGTTCCGAAATTACTAAGGCAGTGCGAAAATTGCATTCGACCGTTTCGAAACACAAGATAAGCTCTGAAATGTTTGCAAATTCATACGAACGGAACAGAAGGTTGTGGAAAAAAATATATTTTGCGAGATTCAAATTTTTGCGATTGCGGTGGGTTCGCGAAAATCAGACTCTTTAGATAAAATAGTTCCATGAAAGAAGTCTCAATAAGAAGGTAAGATTAATCCCATTTGATTAATCCCGTCAAAAATACCTATACAAACAAAAATGAGTAAAAAAATCAATTTAATTGAATGAATGTTTAAAAACGTCTTAAAAGATTGAAAGGGAAGAACATGGGAAATATTTGTCTGAATGAGTTTCTTCTGATGAATTTTGAAAGACAAGTCCGATTTAAGGATGTCTTACAAAAACGATCATAATGCTGGAAGGAGCCCATAGAGCAAGATTCCGTTTATTTTTCAACAGTTAAGAGAAACTTACCGAGATGTGTGAATCTCGGGAAGATATTGTTTGAAATATGTGTAAATCAACTTCTAATGGATAGGTTGGTTTTTCCAAAAGCAGCTTTAAATGTAAAACTCTACAAATGATTTTAGTTTGCGTTTAAAGAATTCGCTTTTAAAAAAGTACGTTTTTTTTTTTTCAGGAAAAGTATCAACTTAGAGGAACTTAAAAAGTAAAATTTCATCCAAATGTAAAATTTTCAAATTACAAATTTTCATCATTTAAGATTGATTAGAAATAAAAATACCTAACGTTATATGCTTTAAATAAACTTTATGACAAGTGTACTGGTGGATATCGGCCATAAAATCTTTATCTTTACCATCGCATCCTAATCACCATTTGTTTTTTTCTTTCTCTAAACTATGCATGCCTCATATTACCTATTCTAGAAAATCATCAGTTATAAGACGGGTGTAAATTTTTTGGCCATCTCCATTCCATTCAATTTGCAGAAATATGAAATAAACGAGTAGGGTCCTATCGCAATACGCTATTTCGAAAAGTATAATTTGAATTCTAGACGTCAAAATTCAAATGAATGCTGAATGCTGGATGTTCATTTTTATTTATTTATTATTTTGCTTTTTGTATAGTACTCAAAGTTTTAAGGCGTGAACGGGGGGGGGGGGCATTCACCACAAGTTCAATAGCGCAAATCCCCCCCCCCTCATTTTTCTCAACCCTCTTTCCTTTTTTTATTTCGAATTCTCTTTTTTTTTTAATTATTTTTTTTCAAATATTTTTTACTTATTTATTCATTTATTTATTTTTAATTATTATTATTATTTTTAGAAAATTTCAATGCCATGCCAATGACATACACACAAACTAAAAAAACAAATGAAATAAAATATGGATAAAATAAAATGAATAATTTAATTATAAATAAATAAACAACATTTTAAAATCCCCCCTCCCAAATGTAAATTGTGGAACTTGCGCCATAATCCTCCCCCCCCCCCCCACCGTTGGCACCCCCTGGGCGTGAAGAAACTTGATACGATTTCAAACACGTTTATTTTGGTAAAATAAAACTACCTCAAGGAAAAAACTTCCGACTCTCAACTATTTACACGGAAAACATCCTTTTAGAATAGAAATTAGAAAGCATCTTCATGTTTTTACTTTTATTTTTTGGTCAAAGAATATTTATTCTCGACAGAACTTTGAAAAATGTGATTAAAAACCTTCTTTTCTTTCCGGAAATGAGAGAAGAAAGTAGAAAAGAGAAGCTTTTTTTTTTTTCATAATAAATGCTGGTTGGGAAAATACGTAAGGCTATAGTCCGACCGCAAACAAATGACACATGTCAATCATTTGAGAAAACTAGTCCATTCCTTAAAATAGGTAGAGAAGGAAGAAAGGACATGTGCCATATTTTGGAGTTTAGCAACATTTTGGCGATATGAAAAAAAAAATAAATTTGAATTTTGACATCTTGAATTCAAATTATGTTTTTCGCAATCACGAGTGTGTGTATGTAGGCGTGTGTGTTTTCGTGTGGGGGTATGAGTGTTTGTGTGTAGGGCAGGGGCGGATTCGCTGACTTTGGCCCAGTCGGCAAAATAGCATTTTGGCCCACTTCTGTAAATTAGTCGAGCAAAGATATTAAACTCCACTAGTTCCTATTTTTCTTTAAGTTCCTAAATCAAGATTTAAAGTTCTAAAATAGAAAATTATGAAACGTAAAATATAGCTAACACTGACACATTTTTTATGTGCCTTGAAAGGATACTTATGGTTATAAGCCTGAAAAGGCACATATTTAGGCTTCAATACTGACAACATAGAAAAGACACGAGGAAGGAGATGAGGAACCAGGTAAATCCGCCCGGAAATTTTTTGAAATTGGTTGATCTATATAGGCCTAAGAAAAGAATCGGGACACAGGGTTCTAGTTCCCTTCCAAGCGATATTTTCAAAGTTGATGTCAAAAAACACAATTTTACAATTTTCGGTAGCGTTCAAAGAGAGGGAAAACAATGGGTTCCCCACAATTTTGTTTTCTTAACTTTTTTTTTTTTCAAAATTGAAATCCATTTTAGTCTATCTTCGTTTACGATAGAATGTCGGGGACTCTTCCCAGAAATTCTCTGAAATGGGAAGTTTTAGAAATGCAATTTTAGGCTACCCTTAATAAAATTAATGTAATTTTATGGAACAGCATAGGGAACTTCCTACAAAAACGTTTAGAGTTTGAACTATTAAAAAACGGAAAATAAACTTTGGTCACGTTTGAGAGAATAGGAGGGTCAGTGATCTCATTTGGAAGCATTTAAAAACTGAAGTATACTTGACCAGATTTTAAACTACATTTCGTTGCTATAGAGAATCTGGCGACTCTCCTTCGAAATTTTCCGACATTGAAATTTTAAAAATATAATCTTACAATATGTTTGGAAACATTGAAAGGAAAAGATAAAGGTTTCCCTCAAGATTTTTTAGAAGGGCACCGTGTCCTTCCACATTTAAGCTAACCTTCGACCTTTGTCCTTGAAACGTCATTCTTTCGTTTCAATCATTTATCTACAAGAATCTGATTAGAATGTATCTGAATGTTTTTTGCATTACCTTTAAAACTAAACATCAAAAAGCTTTTTAATACTTTAAAAATAATTACTATCGAAAACACTTGAACTTTGTATGTACCTAGTAAACCAAAAAGTAAAAGAAGCACCTTTTTTATTCAACAAAACTTCTCTGCTCTTTTATCCCTTTTATATGAAAGCGCACTGCCCCTTTTTTATTCTGGGGGAAACACTAGTTCTCTCTGGGATTTTTTTTCTGAAACTGAAATCAATTTTTGGCCATAGTGCAAATAAAAGCATTACGAAGCTCTCCCATGAAAATTTCTATAAGTGGAATTCTAAGCTATCTTTAGTGACTTTAAGGGAATGCCTAGGGTTCGAAGACTTTGGCAATTTTTCTGGCAAAAACTTCGTTTTTTTCTGCTTAAAAAAGGACGTTTGAATCTTGTTTTTATCTTAATTAGAACGAAAGATATAATTATTTTTGTTGAATTCTTTTAACTAATATTATATTTAACTTTAAAACTTCAAACGCGTTTCTCTCCATGATGCAATTTTTCCCGATTTTTCACATTCAAACTTTTATAAGTCAAGAACTGATAAAGATAAAGTAATGAAATTTGGAGCATATCTTTTTTAAACAGTTTACTTTAATTTTTATACAGTGAATTTGAGAAAAAACCATTGCTTAAAAAAATATTTTTTTTTTAAGTATCTTTTTGAATTTTTCGAAATTTTTCAATTATTTTCTATTTTTATTGAATTAATATTTTTTAATCGTCGAATAAAAATTAAAACTTAGATATTTGTGCATAGTTTATTGAAAAGAATTTGGAAATTTACCAAGAATATTTTGAATTTTAGCCATTTAAAGCAACCCCATTTTTTTAGAAAACAATAACTAAATTTAAATATTTTTTTTATATTTATATTATGAGTTTGCGAATCAAACTGATGGAGAATCAGTGCAAAAAATTTCAAAACTCTAAATTGTTTAATAATATTTTTTTTTTCAAAATGTGGCCCGGACCACCTTAAATCTGTAATACACAATTTCCTTCTTGGACCTTGATACAAAAACAAAGAACCAGGTAAGTCCAGACTCACTCATTTTTGGTAAGACCAATAAATAACATTAGTGTCCGATCGAAAGGCTAATATCTTTCCCACATTATTTACTAGAAAGCAGAGGTCTAATCTTACATTTGTAACCCGTTGTTGCACCAATCGGAACAACCAATTCTCCACACGCAAAAATGAATTTTTAAAAAAGGAAAAGTTTGGACTTAACTCGTTCCTGCATCCAAGTCCCCAACCTTGAGCATGCCGCCTCTCATGTACCAACACCCCAAAGCATGGCCCACACATTTATAGCAGGGCCGCTTTGTCTAGTGGTGCAGGCCAATTGTTGTTAATAGACGTACTAATATAAGATTTTGAAAGCTCTTTTTTCGTCCCGGGCCCGTTTTCAGGCCGCGTCGGACCCTAATTTCTCTTGCCCCCTCCCGTTTCCTCAATGTGGGAGCCATGGACTCCAGAGCTCTAAAAACTAGAGAGAAAGTTGACAAAGAGAGGAAAACATTCGCACCTGTGGACTTCGGCTATTTACTTTGGCCCCGGGGGGGGGGGGGGTAAGGATGGGAGAAAAATAAACCTGCTTCCAAACACTCTTTCCATAGAGTGAACAAATTTCATTTTTTCTTCTATTATTACGCTTTAAAAAATGTTAGATGTGAATTAAATGTATTAAGTTCATAAAAAATTGCTTAAAGTGGCCCACTTGGCGGTTGGCCCAGTCGGGGATCCCCGACTAGCCGACCTGGCCAGTCCGCCCCTGGTGTAGGGGGTATGTGTGTGTAGGCATGTGTGTTTGTGTCTGTATGCTGACATAAGTGTGTGGGTAGTTGTGTGTATGAATGTGTGAGTGTGTGGGGGGTATGTGTATGTGTGTGTAGGCATATGTGTTTGTGTCTGTGTGCAGGCATGAATGTGTGGGTAGTTGTATGTATGTGTGTGTATGTTTTTGTGTGTGTGTGTGTGTATGTGTAGGTGTCTGTATGTATGCGTGTGTATGTGTGTAGGTGTATGTGTGTGTAGGTGTGTGTGCGTGTGTATGTGTGTGTGTATGTGTGTGTATGTGTATGCGTGTAGTTGTGTATGTATGCGCGTGTGTGTAGGACATGGATGCAACCTGGAGACGGCTTTCGCTATAGGAGCAGCGTCGTGAGGAGCCGGTCGATGGTGATGGTGCGGAGGGTGGCGGTGGGAAAATAAAATGATAGGACGCCAAAAACAGTCAAGTGAGAACAATAAGCTATCGTGATTGCTCAAAAAATTACATCTTGTGTATTTTCTTTATGTGATTACTATTTTGACCTGAAAGATTTAAGTTGAGACAATAACTGCATTGAGTTGGTGAAAAAGTCAAAATGACAAGCCTTGCAGTCTTCATTGTAACCCTACTCGCGTCAATTTTCAATTGAAATTAATTATCGGCGGTGTTGTTATCTCTGACTAATGGCTGCTAAAAGTAGTAAAACCAAGACCCACTTACGTAGGGTGTGACATGTCCAATGAAAGATCTCCCTTGGCTGCTCAAAATTAAAATGTTTCATCTTTTTGGCTATTTTCTTAAATTCCAAGGTGACGTATTCAATTTCTAGAACCAATGACGCACTTGCAAATTTCGTTCCAACTTTCATCTCCATATCTCCTCTTCACGAAAATGGACAATTCTAAAACGAGTCGTAGCCAAGGCTCAACTTTTCGTGGTGATGCAAAAATATTGCGCATGAAGTGATATTTCGCATGACGAACGAAAAAAATTGGTACTGAAGTTCGCAAGAATTCTTTTCATTTTAAACGAAATTAAAATAAGAAGTCTGCAATATTGATCTCAACTTCTCAATTCTACTCACAATTCAAATGAACTATAGGAGGCGCCACAGTCTCTGGCTAATGGCGACGGAAAGAAGTAAACCAAGACCCACGTATCGGATATGAACTGGCCAACGAGACATCTGCCTAGTCCGCGCAAAATCAAAAGATTTTACCTTTTTGACTAATTTCTTAAATCACCGCAAGGTGGCGTAGTCAGGATCAGTAACTGCGAATTCTGAACATTTCAAGGCTTTTTCAACGTATTTTTTTTTTAATTTTAAATTAATGAATCAACGCTTTAAAATGCTTTTGGATATAGGAAACTAAACTCAGGGCTGTATTCAAGGGATGGGTTTTCAGGGTTCAAAACCCCTCCGAAATTTTTCAAAATAATTTCAAAAAATGCTTTTTATCACTTTTTTTTTTTTGCTAAAAACATTATTACTAAATTATTTATTTTTTTATTTCGATTTCAATTAAAAAAGGAAATTTTCATTACCGAAAATTGTAAACCCAGTGCTTTATCTGCAATATTTACTTTATATTTTGCAATTAATGCGAACATCATTTTTCTTACGTTTTCCTTCAGCTTTTAAAAACCTGACTCGATCAAAACCATTGAAACTCTTTAAATTTAAAAGGGAAAACTATTTGTTTTTGACATTTTTATCCTTTTCAAAAAAATATGAATGTAGAATTACTACTTCGAATGCACTTGTTTGAGTACACTCATCTGTTCTTTTGAGATAGTAATGCTTCCGAAAATACATCAATTTTTTAATAGGGGTACAAGGAAGTTATGTAGACTTCAATTATTTTTTTTTTCTTTATTAAATAGGTACGTCATCTTCATTTACTTTAAAGAACTTATTGAAACAAAAATCAATAGAATATATAAATTAAAGCAAGTTTTTTTCATCGTTTAGATTTTACGAAATGTGTTTGGTAAACCCTCCCCGAAACAAAATTCTCGTCTCGGCCCTGATAAAACTTATTTCCTTAAACTGAATTTTAAAATTTATTTGTTTATTGTTTAAACTAAATGCTATGCTTGGAACGCATTCTGTAACAATCATCTCCGCTAAATTTTAACTTAAATTTAAAACACATTTGACCCAAATGCAGCTTTTTCCCGCTTAAATTTCAAAGCTGAAGCATGTGTTTGTTTAAATTATTTTTACTAATGTACAGCAGAACGTTAAATCTCTGTACTCATTGGAACTATAGGTAATTCGGATTTTCAAATTGTTTGGATTTTTGAAAATGACCAAGAAAATGCCTTTTAAATAACCATTTAATCGAATAGAGTAATAATACAATATACAGCGTATTTCGGTTTATCCTGTAAGACCTCCATTTTCGCAACCGTTAAAATACAGTCGACTCCCGCTACAACGCGATCCGACTTACGCGAAATGGCTATAACGCGAGTTTTTCCCTGGTAAGGAATTTTTGACCTCACGTGAATTCTCCGCCCGCAACACGAAAATTTACCGAAGGGAATCGCGGTGTGTAAGTATCGGCTTAGTTATTGGATACTAAAAAAGATTTTTCGTGCATGGACCTTCATCCCATTGGCATCATTGAGAGTGAAAGTTCCCACACCATACTAGTCTGAACATCGCTTATACAAATAACTACTCCCCATTTTCCATTTATTTTTTTCATTCTGTGTGGGGAAGTTGATAAAATATAATGATACCTATAAGAGCGCTGTTTCATTCAAAGTTTGAAGATAAAAATGAAAAACACGCTTTAGTAGCAAAATGAACTAAAAAGTGAAAAATAATCTTTGGATGATAGTAGTTGACCAATCACTTATTTTTAATGTAATACAGAAAAGCGTGGGGTGCTGTCTATTTACATTTTCGCTTGGACAAAAAATGGAAGAAATTCAAGACAACTGATAAGAAGCCCCCCCCCCACACACACTTTTTTGCATTACATTAAAATTAAGTGATTGGTCATCTACTATCATCCAAAGATTATTTTTCACTTTTTAGTTCATTTTGCTACAAAAGCGTGTTTTTTTAGTTTTTAAAACTATTATTTTATTTTCTTCTTTTTAGTTTAACTTGTTTTGCGAAAAAATATTCATTTCAACATTATTCAAAATCTTTTACGCTAATCCATCTTAGTCATCGATGCATGTGTGAGGCAATCATACCTACATTACTTTGAAATTTTGAGATGCATTTGAATAAAAGTTTTGTTCAACAATGGTCTGATCAGCAATGAAATTCCAATTGAAGGCTCACCTAAATTTTGGCATGAAATTAGTTAAAAACAATTATATTTCATGTTCTAATTACCTTGGAACATTGGAACAAATTTTGTCTGATGCAGAAAAATTAAGGGTTTTCGTAGATATTTTTGAAGAATTTTTGTAAGCATTTTTCAATGTATTTTTTTAAATTTTTCTTTTTTCACATTGTTGGATTTATGCCAAAATATTGATTAAAATTGGAGGAAAATAACAATTAAAAGAGTTAATTAATTAATTTGATTATACGATATTGCATTGTCATCGGGTCTGAGGTCGCGTGCCAAATTTCAAAAGAATCCGATTGCAGGAAGTGGGCGAAATTACAGCTGCAAGATTCCGTTACAACATACACACATAAATACATACATACAGGTGAAGCTAATAAAAGCGTGTTAAAATAAAAAGAGAAAGTTTCTGACAATTAAAGAAAAGCTAAAGATTAGATTGAATAAAAGTTTTTTTTTAAATATAAATAAAAATTCAGTTTTTTATTTGAGAAACAGTGATGCATAGTTGAGAAATGGTTTTCAACAGTTTGAGGTGGTGTTTTCAAGTGTATTCAATTGTATGGGTATGTTTATAAAAGTTTTTACACATACCATTTTCCACAACGCGAAATTTCGACTTACGCGAGGGATCTTGGAACGCATCACTCGCGTAAGTCGGAACTCGACTGTACTTCCAATTCCACAAATGATCAAAATAAGGTGCTACGTTGAAATACTGAATGTTTGAAACGAAAAGGAAAATTAGTGAAAAAATATGAAATCTAACTTTTCATACGAACCATTGGTCCCCTAACTTATGTTTGGGGAAATAATCTCCATTGAAAAATAATTTCACGACAAAACGTTTGAAATTAGTACGACAAATGTTCACCGAAACATGAAACACAATTTTTTGGGACTTACATCGCTTTACACTTGCAGTCAATAACACTATTTAGAGAGAAATATAGCGGCTAACAAGGATGTAAAATTGTATGTGTGCATAGAGTGTGTTTTTTCAGTTTGTGCGAGCTTTTGCATTGTGTTTTTACGTCATTTCCTCGCATAAGATTTGCTTTTATTTTTTAATAGCAATGAAAAATATAAATACAGTGAAACCCCGATTCTACGTCTCCAAAATCTTAACAAAAATGGAAAATGCGGGAGTTTCATAAATAATAAAATTATAATTTTTATTATATATTAATTATATAATAAAAATTATAATTATATGTTTATTGAATTAATATTATTATAAAACTCATTTTATTAAATTACTTACGCATTAATTCATTTACATCACTTCATTTAACAATTCACTTATATGTTTATATTTGTTTACTTATCCCTTTAATCAATCACTATTTTATTCAGCCATTTTTTTCATTAATTGATTTATTAATTTATTTATTCATTTATTGTTTCATTATCTTTTTATTTATTCAGTCATTCTTTTGTTTGCTCATTTATTTAATCAAAAACCTTTTAAATATTCAAATAAAAAATATTTCTTCAGAAAAATATTTTATTTTTCATTTTGCCCAAAAGAAAAAAAAAAGTTTTTTTTTTTTTTTTTTTTTGAGGTTTAAATTTATTATCTAAAATAAGAAATGATGTTTTAACGCAAGTTTTATTATGAAATATATTGCTTTTTCTTTATTTAATGTAATTTTCAAGAAAAAAACTAGTTGTCCATTTTAAAAACTTCCCGTACTTGATCTACACTTGAACAATACCACTTGTGTTTAAAAAAATTAAGTTTAATGAAATTAGTTAGGTCAAAACTACGTAATAGTAACAAAACTTAAAAGCACTAAATTTAGCTTATACATAAAAAAAAGCAAGATGTGACTTCCTGCAAG
The DNA here is from genome assembly GCF_026930045.1 of Uloborus diversus. Classification (NCBI taxonomy): domain Eukaryota; kingdom Metazoa; phylum Arthropoda; class Arachnida; order Araneae; family Uloboridae; genus Uloborus; species Uloborus diversus. The sequence continues at coordinate 15,755,515 of NC_072737.1, read as the reverse complement.
AGAATTATTAGAAAATTTTAAAATATTCTAAGCATTGCCAATTTTTATTTAAAAGAAATCGATCTTCGCAATGATGACAAAACTCAAAAGAAATTCACACTCAAAGGTTTTTAAAAAAGAAATTTCTAATTTTCCTTGATAGATCATAAAAAAGCTACACATACGAAATATCCTTTAAAAAATTCGAACGCGTTTCTGTTTAAAACTTAAAACGATTGCAAAATTATAGATTATACCTTTTTAGAATTCTGAGCATTTTGATCTTCTATGGAGTAATCCATGGGGACATTTTTTCTAACTATTTAAAAAATATATATCCGCTCGAATTCAAAACAAAATCCGCGAAAGAAAAACAATAGAGAAGCGCGGGAAAGAAAACTCACCTCTCTATCCTTTCACAGCGGCCCGAATCGCGGTCTCGAAAGGACGGCTGCCAACTGGACGGAATTGGCGACAGAATTTGGCGGGGGTAGCGCTACGAATGGCTGTCGCTGGTCAGTTAAATCAGTTAGCAATACCGCTTTAGATTCTGCGTTTTTTACTTTACCAGGGCCGATCCTAGGGTGTCGGCCGCCCGTGTGCAAAGCCCTAATGTGCCGCCCCTCAAAGAGTAATTTGCATATTTTGACTAATCTTTATCGTCCATATAAATCTTTTTTCAAATTTCTATGTCAAATTTTGATTCGAATAACAAAAAAAAAAAGAAGAACGATGATTTGATAAAAAGGAAGACAAGTTTTATAGTAAGAAACTCCTTAGGTACAATTTGTATCTTTGAAGAAAGTAATAGATATACCAAAATTTACTAGGCTGTCTGTAACATTTTATAGTCTGTCTTCGGTGACATCAGAAGAAGGACTGAGGAGAGGAAGCAGGGGTTTGGGGGGGGGGAGGATTTATCTTAGAAAATTATCGACATTGGCGTATGAAAAATTGTTTTAGTTAATCTTTGGTTGTGTTTGGTTGCAATGACTAAAGAGTCGAGTATATTCAAGGTGCATGGAGAAATTTTCGATATTGATGTTTAATATCGCAACTTTAGGAACTTTTTTCGAGATTTTAGGGAAAGTACTAATGCAAGCTGGAGTTCTTTCCTAAAATTCTTTCAAAATTGAAATCAATTTGAAGCTATTTTTTGTGACCGTAGCTTTGGAAGGATCGGCACTCTTCCCGAAAATTTTCCGAAACTGGAATTTTAAACACGCAATTTTGGGCTATCTTTGTTGACGTCTGTCTTCGGTGACGGTAAGGGGCTTTGGCGGCTTTCTTTCGGTAATTTCTCGGTACTATTGTTCCAAAAACCCACTTTTGACCATATTTGAAAGGATAAGGGGAAACGTGAAAATATACCTAACCGAAATATTTTTCGGAACTAAAATCCATTTCAGGCTATTTTTGGGAAGGAAGGGTTTTGGGGCTCCGAAGCGGATATTTCTAAAAGCATAATTTTATACTATCTTTGGTGACGTTAACGAAAATGGGAAGCTTCGCCGTATCTTTCGGATAATTTTCGATATTAATATCTGAAAAATACTATAGACTATTGTCCACCTCACCTCGACGATTGATGGGTATACCCAGCGCCACGAAAAGTTACATAAGCAAGGCAGTTCTCTGGATTTTTTTAGAAATTGAAGTCTCAAAATCGTATTTTAAGCATCGTTTGATAAGAGCGGGGGGAGGGGGAGGGGTCAGTGTGCCGTCACGGTTTTTTGAAACTGAAGTCAATTTCAGGCTAGTTTTGGAAGGAAGGGTTCTGTGACTCCACGGAACTGTCTAAATACGAATCTTAGAAGTATAGTGATTGCGTTGGAAAAAAAAAAAAAGGAGGAATCTGGGGTCCTTCTGCGAAAGTTCTTAAAACTGATGTTTCAAAAACGCAATTTTAGTTCGTTTTCCAATGCGTGAAGTGAGAGGGGGTGGATTAGGGGCCTCTTTAAAGGTGCTAATTGAGACTATCTTTGGTAGTAATGTTTGCGGATTGCGGGGCCCTCTATCACAAAAATTTCGAAAAGAAATACAAAAATGCCATTAAGCAATTTTTGATGACATTACGAAGTCAAAAATTCTTGTAAGTATAACGTTTGAAAGGCGAGGTCAATTAGCAGGAAAGTAGTAAATAAATAAATTAGAAAAATTCATACGTGCAGAAACATTGCAGTTCTTGATAGATACTGTTGCGGGAAGAGACTGGTTGTTTTTCTTGCACTGACACTGTAGTGGCAAAGAAACAACTTTTACAAAGTTACTTTTTGGATTAAGAATTCGTGTATCAAGTAGATTTTCTGTGCTCTAATGCTCTTGCTACGCTTTAACTTTATACTACAATAGAATTTTGATTCTCAATGCCAAAAGAAAAAATACAAAAACCTCGGCGAGATTTAGAACTTGCCACTTCAGGGAGATGTAAATTAAACTAGGCAAAGTAAGAACATACACTGTTTGTAAAAACTTGTTCGGAATCGAACTTGGACAGTAGGGTGGATCGAAAAAAATGAAATTTCGAATCTTAATTTGGAATGCCTACCAAAAGCTGTGCATGTGTAAGAACAATACACATGTAAAATATTATCAAGTTTGAGCAACTCCTTGAGGGTCCTACCAAGGCTTGAATTTCTCCTAAAATAGGAAAGAAGGTCAATTTTCCAAAATTTTTATGAAAATAATAAGGTTCAAAATTTTTGTTCTAATACCATTAAAATGTTTCCTTTTAACACGCTTTTCATGTATCTTCAAAATTATTTACATTCTTAGCAGTATTAGGTCTCACACAAGTTCGTAAAATTTCGTGAAATTTCCAAAAACTTTTTTGCACATTGCAATATTTTTTCTTTTAAAGTCCTTTTTTTTTTTTTTTTGCAATGACTGAGCAGAATGCAGTTTTAAATGGAAATGAAATTATACTTCATCTTCATTACATTAACAGCCCAGCACCTACGACAAGGAGCGTAATTGCTTCAAACTGGGCCAGTGGTAAATTGTCGCACCTGTCTAGCAATTTACCTATTAATATTGCAAAAATTCACATGGACCAGCAGTTTCACCATCAAGTAATGTGAACAGGTGACGCAAAGGCTGCTTGCATGCAGTTCGCAGATTAACCATGGGACAGGATGTCCAATTTTATTCTCTATGGCCGCAATTGCACCGTTCTTTTTTCTGGTATTCGTGACCGTGCCATCACAGCCAAAAGCTAAAAGATCCTTACGACTTAAACAAATTTTCAGTTCAAAAATCACATTGCTGTCGCGACATGTTTTCCCGTTCCAGAAGTTGGCGTCACATGACCCAAATAAAGAGAATTGGATTTTTCAACCAATGATTCCTCGCTTATGGTTCTTCTATGGTATCTGTCTCCAACCATTTCTTTTTGTCATAGTTTTGTCTTTTCGGCTATCGAAAAATGTAATTTTCAGACCTTTGCAGGTTTTGAAGAGAAGCATTTACTTCACCTGTAACACTTCCTGTCGCTGTCTTCGAATTTTATTCCTATCAACGACTTTAGAGCGATAATTATTTGACACAGTACCGAAATCCTGTAATATTTCTGAAGCAATTGCTGCAGCACATCGCACATCTGTCAGAAATGCCGTACTAGTAGCACACTCTTGATAGCGTTGGCAGAGAAAGCCTCATTTGTTCCACTTTTGAAGTGACACCAAAAGATGTTGATGGCTCTGTTGGCGGGAGTATAGCCGTTGCAAATTTTTCTTCTTCTGGAATTGAAACAAAACTTTGCTGTTCCTGATCAGTGTTGTTACAGCATCTCGTTACGTAAGTGAAAATCTGAAAAAAAATTGATCCTGTCATTGAACGAAATGCCTATTTTTGCCACCTGGAAAAAAATTCTTTTAACAGTGATCACTGATGAACGAAAGTACATCATAGAACTGGCATTGCGAAGATTTTGAAGGCCACACAAGTGGCTTCTGTTCATGAAGAAATAAGAGAATTCTCTAATTCAAAGATTAACTTTAATGCATCAGACTACTATGATGTTATCAACCGGCTAGAATGTGCAATAACTGCCACCGCTCTCCTATTTTAACTGGCATATCTAATTAAAATATACAACAATAGATTGAAAATACCAACGCCGATTTTGCGTTCGTTTAGTTCCCCTGTCACATGCAGGTGGTGGAACCCTGTGCTAATATGGTGATAGAAGCTTTTTTGTTTGTCAATCGGCAAGAGATGGCTTCATGTGAGCAAAAATCTAACCTCGAAGCATTATGTCATAGTTTAAATCAAAAAATGATTTCAAAGAGGTTTCATGAATGGATGTGACGAACTGACTATTTTATGTGACTTTAACTAACTGATATTCAAGTCCCTCATTTTGTGAAATATTCTGCCGTGTGCAGGTAAACGGCAGTATCTGCAGAAATAAGTTTTCGAGATATTTGAAGAAATGTGTGTCAGATTCAATATTAACTATATTGAAATCTTGGAATTAGACGATTTTTTCGCTTCTTTTTTTCAGCGGAAACCAAATAAGCAAGCTTCTACAATAAAGCTAACGTACAATAAATGACAAAAATGCAAAAAAAAAAAAAAAATGAAAAATGAAAATTTTGCAGTTACTGCCCTGTACCTGCACACGGCAGTATTGATGTTTATATGTCAGAGCGACTGTGTGTGAGTAAATATACATTCTTTGTAACCAATGCACTTCTCTCTATGTTTTTTTAGTTAATACAACTAAATCATTTTGATAGTTTATTTCTAATATAAAATGAATAATACATTTATACTTAATACATGTGGCTCGGCAGATGGAAAAGGTAGAATGGAACTCGAAATGAAGCCATTTCTTTTTAGTGGGTTCTGGGCTGTTAATGTAATAAAATTTAACTTCACTTCCGTTTAAAAAGCATTCTGTACAGGCGTTGTAAAAAAGAAAACTGGACTTTAAAAGAAGAAATATTGCAATATGCAAAAAAGCTTAAAAACAGTCAGTTTTTGGTTAATTTCACGAAACTTAACGGCTTATGTGCGAGCTTAATGGTGCAAAGACTGTAAATCATTGTGAAGATACATGAAAAGAGTGTTCAAAGGAAGCATTTTAACCGTATTATAACAAAAATTTTAAACACTAGTATTTTCATTAAAATTTTCGAAAATTGACCTTTTTTTCTATTTTTGGAGAAATTCAAGCCTTGGTAGCACCCTCAAAGAGTTGTTCAAACTTGATAATATTTTACACGTGGTTGTACCTACACATGCACAGCTTTTGGCAGGTATTCTAAATTAAGATTCAAAATTTCGTCTCTTTCGATCCACCTTATTGGACAGGGCCATATCTTCGCTTGACTCTTGCCCTGCAATTTTGGCCCTGAAACATAACAAAATGGGGAATGTGCACAAGAAGACCTGAATGTGGGCCTGGAAATGGGGTGTTTTCCTTCAGTCAAAAGTACTACTTTTAGTCATTGAAATGGATAGAATGAGCAAAGAAAAAAAATAACATGGACCCAGAAAGTACTTTCATTTTCCCAACAGTTTTTTTTAAATTACTTTTTTTAAATGTCCGATTTTTCAAACAAGGCGTGGTCTGCATGACGTCACAAATGATGCACTTTGCCGCGTCTTTCTACTACGTTTCCACGTTATGATAAACAAGCAGCGAATAAAAATTCACTCTACGCTTGCTATCAACCCTATCGTTGCCAGTACACGTGAGTAAAGATGCGAATTAAATATTTAGCTCTGTGAGTGGCAACACAGAATGGCACTTCATCATTTGTGATGTCATCGGCAGAAGCATAAATAATGAAAGCGCACCGATATAAGTATTTTTTTAAAAGTATTAAACTTAAACAAATTATTTTAAAAAAAGTTAGATTCTATGTTTTTAAGCATGTTCTTTCAGAAAAAAATACTTTTAAAATTTTGGAAACGACCCCATTGGAATTTTATCATGATACCCTAAGACTAGTTCTATTACACACATGTTAAGGTTACACAATTTTTTTTTACAGTGCAGTGGCAGCTAAAGATAGTTGAGCGCACCAGCGAAAGGTACAAAAATCGTACATCTCCTCTTGGAAAACTAATGATAAAAGGTAGGGTATAAAACTACAGGTTACTGCCCCATAGCCGGAGCTAAGCCGGAATTGGAACGAAATTTCAAACTGCTTGTGAGATTTGTAGCTTCATATCGTAGCTTCACTTTTCGAGGTGGAACCGTATCATGTTTGCGGACTCTCGCTGTTGGGTTGAAACATTTTTAGTTGCCAGTATGAAAATATAGCCTATTTATCGAGTTTTTTTCCCCTTCAGTTGTGTTACGGTTATCCCATACTGACGGGCCTAAGCAATAGCGAAGCTGTGTTCTCTGGATACTATAACTGAGCTGTTTCAGTATTTGCTTATAATTGTGCCGTAGCTTCTCTTTCAAGCGGCATCGCTCAAAATCAGTCAAGATTTCTTACCCAAAGCGATGGCTTGTGCATTTTTCTCTTTTAATAATTAACTATCCACAGGTTTTCTTTGCAGGTGGCTTGGCATCAGATTGCAGTTGATGGGTGGAACTATCGTTTTAATCGCAGCCCTCTTGACCGTGGCCCAGCGAGGAACATCGAGTGCTGCACTTGTTGGACTTACGCTAACCTACGCCTTAAGCGTGAGTATGCACTAATTTTAAAATGTACTGGCTTTTCCAGTCATTAAAAAGCAGTTCTGAAAAAGAAGGGTTGGGCGGGGGGGGGTCTAGAGAGAGGTTCCCCGCCCGAGAACCTATGATTTATGCCTTATTGCCTTATCCTTATCAGCACCAACTCCTTTTAGATTACCAAACACCTTTGGGATTACCATATAGCACGAGAAACGTGGTGGGTTCATTCCCATGAACCATGCCGGTTATTAATCCCATATCGTCTTTACCGCCAATGTTAGTATGTTAATAATAGGTATGGGTAAGGGCTGTTATGGTTTAAAAAATCATTAACAAATTCTGGCTTATGACCGGGGGACGATCGCCCCCCGGGTATATACAACATACTTATGTGCATGTAGGCAGTGTGCATATAAATGAAACCCTTCCTCGGTACGTCACTACCGTGGGGTTTTCTTTTCTTGCTTTCATCCAGTTTGCTTCTCCTCCAGTTGCAACATTTTTCCTTTTTTATGAATAGTTATTTATCTAGTGTTCATCTCATGTAAAAAAAAACCTGTGTTTTTATTAACATGGATATTTTGTCGCCAATTGATTTCGATTCTGCTCCTTCATTGTCAATTGACTCTGACTCTGTTCCTTTACCACAGGTCACCGACATTCTGGCGACGATGGTGAGGCTGATGACTCAACTCGAAACCCGAATGGTGTCCGTGGAAAGAATCAAAGAGTATTCCTCGTTGTCGTCTGAGGTTGGTATGTTTGAGGGTGTGGGTTTTGAAAAATAATTGTTCTCGATGTCCATTGTAAAGATATTGCTACAAAAGATTTTAAAAAAATCAATAAGTTAATAAATATTCAAAAATTAAATCGAATAATTAGAGCTATGAAATGGGGAAATGAAGTTCAATCGGTCAGCCTGGTCTGCTCTCCGTTCAGTAATAATTTTTGAAGGAAAAGGTTCGTTCGAAAAACAAAAACAAAAAAAATTGTTTGAAAGGCCTTGATCAGGGTACCCACCCCAATCAATAGTTTATTTTTTGTTATGAAAAATTTTGTGATTGAATTTGAACAATTAAAAGATGATATTAGAATAGACTCCAGGTAGAAGATTTAATTCGATACAAATCCTGATCTTAACTAACGAATTTGTTTCGAATAAGAAAAGGACTAATGAAGTAGAACCTGTTTTTTTACTGGTCAAAACGATTTTTTTTTTTTTTTTTTTTGACGAATTGAAATAATTTTTGACTAAGCTAAGAATAAATTCAATCCTTTTTAATCGGACGCTTTTTATCTAACAAATGCTAACAGTTATTTGTTAAGCACTAAAACATCCTGAAAATGGCAGAAATTTTGAATATTGCTTTTGTTTTCTTTTTCAAGAAAGTAAGAAATGTTATTAATAAAATCTAAATACATTTTTCTGTCGGCTTAATTTTGACGAAGGTAAAGGTGGACTGATTGGTGGAATGATCAAGAAAAGTCGTAGTTTTTTTTGTTGTTGCTTCTCGAAAAAGAGCCCCGCGAACTTTGTAATTTTTCATATAAGTAATTAATAAAAACGTTTTTTTTTTAATACTAAGAAAAAAGTATTTTTTTTTTATAGAATACCTTAACACTATGTGCCGTTGCAGAGTAATAGGAAAATCATTCTCAACTTTTCCCTTCTCGGGATCTATTCAGATTCGTAATTTTTAGCGGAGAAATTTTATTTGTTGCAATATTTATCTTTTAATTGTTTCTTTTTTGTTTGCATGCTAAAACATTAGAAAAACACCTTGAATTTAAGAAGTTTTTAATACAGAACCCATAAATAGTTTGATTAAACATAGCCACCCATTGAAAACATAATGATTTTCTTTCTAGTCAAAAAACCAGTTACATCTGTAAATTGCATAAACTTCAAGTCATAAACATGGACGCTGAGTCTAGGCTATAAAAGCGCAGCTTTTGTTCATCCAGTAATAAACAACATCCGCAATCTAAAAACTTTCAAACTACAGCAAAGACGTTAACCAATCGAATTGTGACAGTTCCCAATGAGATCATAATTCGATTGGGGGGGGGGGGGGCTTTCATGGTCGAGTGATTTCAGTTATCATATATCGTATTGGAGTCAATAAAGCTAAAATATTTAAAGTACATTGTGTATTTTATTTATGTATTTATACGTAGTATAAATGTACTATACGTGTATCTTTACGTACAGGCTCCTTGGGAGACGGGCTGTCAGTTGAGTCTGGAAGGCTGGCCGAGAAAGGGCGCTATCACGCTACGAGACTACAAAATGCGCTACAGAATGAATACAGAGCTCATCCTCAAAGGTGTCAGCGTTCACATACCAGGGCAGGACAAAAGGTGATGACAATGTTTGTTTGCCTATGCATTTCATGATTTTTATCGTATAATAATATGACTGATGTAACTCAAGAAGTAATGCAAAGATTCAAATGAAAATTGGTATGCAGATGAAGCTCGATGGGAACAGGTGCTGATTCGTTTCCAATCTCTCCATGGCTCATTTTTGTTTTCAGTATGACTGCTAAAGTTTTAGATTAATTCAAGTATTGAAACAAAAATTAAAAGATGAGAGGACCACACTGGATCAAGTGCTTATTTATTTTTCATGCCAATCGCTTTCAACTACCGCCAAGACACCAAATTGCGCCAACTTGGTTGAATAGCGATAATTTTAATTTCCTTCACATTTTTCTCAAATGTATTTATTTATTTATTAGCTATTTTATGTTTCGTTAACTCTTCCTTTCCTGAAAAAAAAATAATAATAATGACATTGTTCTTAGAGGATAAATAAAGCTATGCAGTGGCGTATGCAGGATTTTCTTGAGGGGGGGGGGGTAATTTTTTCAAAACATCAATAATTTTTTTTGCCCCCCCCCCCCCCCTTCAAAAAGAATTTGGAAGTAAAAAACTTTTGCTGATGTAATTGCTTTTTCTTATTTACATAATCGAATCAAAAAACCTAGAAACTAATGATAAAACTTTTGATGATATACAAGTTTTTTAGGTCGACTCAAAACGAGGGAGAAGAGTTAGACCCCCCCCCCCTCCTCATCATACGCCACTGAAGCGATAGCTAAAGAGATAGTTTGTTTGGAAAAAAAAAGGAAAAAGAAAAAGTTTGAAGAGTACAGTTATTCGTTTGTGTGAATATTGAAGCCGTGAAATGAAAACTCATTAAAAGAGGTTGAAAATTTATTTATTGGTTGCTTTTAGAAACATGCTTTTGTGAAGTTATGCATTTAAGTTCACTGTTCAGAATTAGCAAACTAGCTCATATATCAAACATAAGTAATTTTTGTGCTTGCAGTACAGTTAAGTCATATTGTTCACATTATAAGGATAAGAGTTCTTTTCATTCGCTAATTTCAATGCTTTTTTAGGTTACCAAATTAGTTGTCCAATTATAAAGTCATATTGAAGTACTTCTTCATACAGTTCTAATTTTTATTGAGTATAAGTTTGAACACATTTTAAGTGCGTGTGGTTACTCTCATGCATTGAAACTGTTAAAAAATGCAGATTAGCCTTTTCTGCTCTGTTGGAAGCTTCTTAGCCGTCGACGGGCGATTCTCATCGACGTTGCCCGGGGAGCACCACGTGGAGGTGACTTCCTTCGCTCCCCAGGAGGCCACCCTTTCCAAATCCGATGTTATACCTTCTGTGGCCTCCCGAGACTTTCCGGAGAACTCTCTTTCTCTCTTCCCAACCGCTGTTTCACACTTTCGTTCTCTACCAACATAGTCCTCTTGTTTAGTGTTAACATCTGCGAAAAGAAAAAAGGAATGTGTTGTAGAGGAGGTGAAACAGTCAGAAACACGAATGCAAACTCTTTTGCATATATGAATTTTTGAATGTCGTAAAAATACTTACTTGCGTGTTAACTTGGACGCAATCCGTTGAAAAAATCCTTTCTTTTTGTTTGGATTAACGCCGAAAGCATACCAGCTGTCATCTGAAAATTGAAAAAGAAGTAATTATTACCACTGCTGTAAATGTCTCAATTCATGATTTTTTTTTAATTTTTTAATTAAAATTAATTAATTTATTTTTGTTAACTTTCCTCGATTATAAATCCACTTTTTATAGTGAAAAACAAAACTACTCTAGTATCCTGCATAATTGCAGGGGCGTGCAGAGGGGGGGGGTTCATAAATCCACTTTTCATAGTGAAAAACAAAACTACTCTAGTATCCTGCATAATTGCAGGGGCGTACAGAGGGGGGGATCATAAATCCACTTTTCATAGTAAAAAACAAAGGTACTCTAGTATCCTGCATAATTGCAGGGGCGTGCAGAGGGGGAGGGAGAAGAGACACCTGTTGGCCCAAGCCCGAGCTTGAAGGGAGCCCAAAATTTTCAAAAAGGGGGTTGAAATCTATTTAGGATGTAAGGGTAAACGATATGGTGGGGGTCCCGCAAAAGTCATTGTAACGGGCCCCAAAATCTCTGTGCACGCCCCTGTCTATCATACCTTTTGAACCTGCATAATTGTCTTATACTAGTACTTAGTCTATTGCGTTACAACTACTGAAAACTGAAAATCACTGTTGTAGCCTCAGTAAAAATGTTTTCTCCATATCTTGCTGTCATTATATAGTTGTTTAAAAGTATTTTTGATTACGTGAAGAATGTTGTTTGAACTATATCTTTCCTGAATCTTTTTTTTTTTTTTTTGTACCTATAATTAAGACATCTTGAATTCCTCCATAAATGAAATGAGTGAGAATCTAGAAAGAAAAGAGTGATTTTAGCCTACTCGGCTCTCGCTACAGCTACGTAGGCAATTGTTATGTAAGCCCATGCTGCTTGATATGGCTATAAACTGGACAAGTATAAGAACAGTAACTTTTAGTTTTTACTTTTTGTTATGAATAACTTTTTATTTTAAATTCAAGTTAAAACATAATCATCTTTTAAATCTTTTCTATACATCAACATTTGAATAGTAACGGAACGCGTTAAGTTAGATTTTGAGACGTCAAGTGGAAAACTGGAAAAACAAGTTCAAAAAAGAAAGTTTTTAAAAGTTACCATGAATTAATGAGTCAAAAGCTGTCTTCCATAGATAAATGGTTTAGAATAATCCTTGTACCATCAAAATTATTTGCATTTATGACTGAAAACCATAGGGATATAATATTCAGTTTGTGAGAAGTTGTAAGAACTCTAAAATGACAATAACTAACTTTAGACCTTCTAAAAATCGTAATGGATACTGCTATTAAAACTGTTAATGAGATAGTATTTTGCGCATACATACCATCTAAGCTGGTCTTCTTTACATAAGGTTTAATCTTAGTTGTATCAGGCCATTCAAGTGGTCCATCTGCGTAGATCCACGGGGCCAATGGAAATTTGTCACAGCTGAGCTTGCTGGACTTTTTCCATTTGAATATATTCGATTTGATTTTCAATTTCTTATGTTTATCCACTTTGGATGTTTTTTTTACATCAGGCCTTGGAGTGGGCCATTCGAGGGGTCCATCTGAGTATATCCAAGTTCCCAGTTTAAATGGTTCACAGCGCTTCTCAATGAGCTTAGGAGTGTCAGATTTAATGCCATTGCATTTTTCTTGGTCAAAGTTCAATTCAGTAAATTCATCAGGATTTTTATTTTGTCCCATGACGTCATTGATATCAGATGAGTCAGATTCCAATCCAGTATCGCCTCCATCCATGAAATAGGCGTTTTCATTGAATTCAAAGGGGTCGATGTTTTCAAAGGTTTTAAATCCAAATTTATCATCTTCAAATGCCAAGTCCATGGGTTCATTTTTTATATCAGTTTCATTTGCCAAGTTCAAGTATATGTTTGCGTCATCTGCAAAGAGGTCGATGATGTCAGAGGTTTTGTATTCAAATTCTTCCTCTTCAAATGTCACGTCCATGTATTCATTCAAATAAATTTCTTTCCCCAATTCTTCGTCGTCAACATAAATGTATGCGTCTTCTTCAAAGACACGAGTAAGTTTGGTCGGAGAAGACATTGTCAATCCAATAATATCTGAAAAGATGCAATTCAATTTTGTTTTTACAAAGAAGCGTAAGTTTTTTTCTCTCGCTTTACCGCAATCAGTAAAACGTACAATATACATAAATATATATTTTTTATTTTATTTTATTTTAATTATTTCTTTATTTGTGCGTGTGTTTATGTATTTTCATCGCTTATAGGAGTAAGCATTGAAATTAAATATCTGCGTCACCTTATTGGTTTTGTGCAATTGTAAGCTAAAGAAAACATGTAATATTTCCAATTATTCAAATGTGTGTTAACTTTTTTTTTCATTTACGTCTTCAATGCTACTTCTGAATGAATTGCAATCTATTGAGTTTACTTGTCTGGTTGAAAGTTTCTGTAAAATACTTCTATCGTTTTCTGCTTAAGGATTTTTAATTTTTCGGTTCATTTTTACCATTTACTGCTTCATTAGAAATGAGTACCAGAACTGCTCCTGAATAAGCTTCATGATTTTGAAAACTTTGCTACAGTATTTTCATTGCAGCTCAGTAGCCATGTCAGGACCTCAAGACCTTGTGCGCAGAGGACTCGGATTCGAGTCCAGGATATTGTTGGTCGATATAGGTTTTCCTACCATCATATCACAGTGGTTCGGATCCCACTCAAAGCTGTAAGTCCCTCCAGTGAGCAACAGAAGGGCTTCGTGGTCGGCCTGCTTGCTTGGCCAAACATACGTGCAAAAAGATGGTCGGTTGTATGATTGTTTTGTGTGACAGTCGATTAAGACTTCATAGTGATAAATGCAATGATGTAGCAAAGGTTAAAGTTTTTAAGTTTCGATCAAATGCTAAAATGCATCGACATTTTCGATGGGTTTTAGCATTTCCAAACAAAAGTGGGGGGGTGGACAAAAAAAATTATGATCATGAATTGCTTGCATGTGTCCATTTTAATTGCAATACTCAAAAGGCAGCACACACAGTTTGTCCCAAAAGTAACGAAACTCATTTTTTTGACACGAGACTATAATGCCCACACCTGCGTGAACGGCTGGAAGTGGTAGGGGGGGACTCTAATCTTTCCAGAGACACCAGGTTCAGTTGTTTACGAGCTCTCGGAGCGGTGGGAGGTCAAGTTAGTCGGCGTAGAGCCAGCCTCGTCTTGGTATGTAGGAAGGAGAGAACTTTGGAGCAATGCTATGCGATAAAATTTTGCGTCAAACTCCAAAAGACGGCAATGAAAACGTTTGATTAGTTCACTTAAGCCTTCAAGGAGTTTTGCTTGTCGTAATAGCAGGTCAAAAAGGGGCACAAGTTGTTCAAAGATGGCCGGGAGGAAGTTGCCGATGAGGCTTCTTCTGGGCGTCCATCATCATCGCGAACGAACGATTATGTCCCTCGTGTGCGAGATTTGCTGAACAAAGACCGCCGAATGAGTGTTCATTTGATGTCAGAACAATTAAATTTTCCGAAAACAGATGTTCATCGAACTGTTATACTAAAGACTTGGATTTGCACGAAACTTTTGTCTAATGTCTTGTCCAACATTGTCGATTCCTATCTGACCCGGACCGGTGTTTCAACGGTGCCAAAGACCCCCCAATAGCCCCAGCAGACTTCTTCTAACTCCCAGAGGTGAAAGGGGAGCTGAAAGGAAAGCATCTGGAGACCCTGAACAACATTCCAAAGACAACGACGAGGTGCCTTAACAGCATTCCCAAAAGCGAGTTTCAGAGGATCTTCGATGCATGGAAAACACATGGGCAAAGGTGTAGGAGCCTTTGCTCATGGCAGGAGGAGACTGTCTTGAAGAGTATCAAGTTTTATTAGATGTTTGATCAATAAAACTATTTTTTTTGAAAAAGTCTCGTTACTATTGGGACAGATTGTGTATAAAGTTCCTTGAGTACTTTCTTATGAAATTTCCTTCATTTCAGTTTAGTGCATCTAGTAGCAGTTTTGTGGGTATCTTCCAAGAGTAACATAGCCATATTTCAGAGAGAAAAAAGAATGAAAATATATCAAAAAAAGTTTATCAATGAAAAACTTTAAAGTCAGTCGTTTAAAATGTTTAACTTTAATTTTTTATAGTCTTCTGAAACATGTACGGGAATAGTTCCAAAAAATTTCCTAAGAATTCTTCATTGTCAAAATAGTGAAACAACATTTTTTTTTTTTAGTTTGTAAAAAAATGATGTTTCAAAGATGGGGTACATTTCGTTTCAGCTGTAGTTTCATTGAATACAGAATGTATTTCTATTGAGGGAAAAATTTTGTCTGCCTTTGCAATGCCGTGTCCGCGTAAAATAAAATAAAGGTGTCAAATCTTAAACCGCGTGTAATCAAATCCGCGTAAAATAAACCAGCGTAAAACGAGGATCTACTGCATTTGGCGAACTTCATCACTTGTGAACGTGATGCTACAACACAAAGATGTCTTTCCGCAAAATGTAAGCTCGTGTGCAAGATATGATGAATTGAAATGCTGTTAATAAAATTTTAACCCCTCGAGCAAATATTTTATTACGCTTAAGACTGGCAATCTCGTTTTTATTTATGTTTGCGGTATAACTTTGATATACCCCCCCCCCCCAAAAAAAATAAAAAATTACGCGCCAAATTTGGCACACCCTACGGGTTTTTTAGGGTTGCTGTTTCTTATTTTGGTGTTGCCAATTTAGATTTTTTCAGCTTTTAGGTTTTTGCTGTTGCCAAATTTAGTATTTTCTTGTATTTTGTACTATTTTTTGAGTTTTTTAAAAAAGTTTCGTGACAACAATGACAGGTATTCTGCTTGGCGATAAAAACATATCGCCAAATTTCCGATTTGGGGGGGTATATCAAAGTAGTTCCATGTTTGCATTTGAAGGTATGTAAATCTCACAATGGCAGAGAGAAGATGCGTTTAGAATATTTTGCAGAATAAATTCCAGATCTCATAGCTATGTAATGATGCAAGGTGAAGAAAATCTTTTTAAGGATAAGCATATATTTTATGCATGTGTATCAAACAAACGACATAAACTTTTAGATGGACTCGCATATAAACTTCAATTTTCAGATCTAAGTATACTGTTAAAGGTGTGATCTATGAAAACTGTATGAGTACCTTAGTAACAGAGCTTTTAAATGTGAAAAGTTACGAGTTTAAACAGATTTTATTTCTGTAATTTGATATGAAAAGGGAAATTCCAAATTACTATTTCTAAATTTGAAGCTATCATAATGAATGCTATTATTTTAGATTAGTCTATGTATACAATTTTCTAAATCCTGGAAAAAAGCCAAATAATATGGCTTTTTTAAACTAATCTTTTTAAAATCTTAAACGTTTAAAAACTGAGTTTTACTCAGACTTTAAATCTACGATTTGCAAAAGCCGACATTGAGTCAACAGAAAATAATTTTAACCTCTGTACTTTTTATTTTAAATTATTTTTAAACGCGATCTCCTTCAAGTGTGACTATAGAAGTTTATCAACTAATATTAATGGAAATCGTCCACAAAAACTAATAAGATCAAAAAATTACCTTTTATAATCGCTTGAGAATTAAAACTTGCTACAGCAATGATTTTTTTCCTCAAAATGATTTTTAACAAAATGCAGTGCATTGTTACAATTATTGCAGCAACAAAAGGCTCTTTTAATTGTTGTTAACAAATAAGACATTTTGTGTTGAAACACTCATAAAATGTTTTGTCGTGGAACAATGCGATAAGACATTTTGTTAGGAGCAGTAATTATTAAGTACTAGGGGACTCCACTTCCTGGAACACCAGAAACTAATATGAGTCCTGTGGTAAAAAAGAAAAAAAAACCACACACACACACTTTAGTTTCGAAATAACAAATGAGTTACATGAAATACACCGCCAGCTCAGTCAATTCCAGCCGAGGACTGCAGTTTCGTGCTTATTAGCACTCATCAGCCCGGCATAGGAGAGACTGAGCTGCAGGTGGAAAACCTCTTAAGGAAGCCTAGAGTGGCAAACAAACTGGTAGCTAATACAGAATTAGCGCTGACCAGACGAGTGACCGAAACAATGGTTCGGTTCAACTCGAGGATCGAAGACAAGGCAGGTCCCAATAAGCTGCAAGAGTAGCCATAGTGTTCCTTGTGGCATTCTGCCCTGCTAAGCACGAAAGTTGTACCTGCACTTTTAATCAAAATTGAGATATTGTCTCGAGGTGGCTCCTTATAACATATTTCGCCCATATACAACGTTTTATGGTCGTTTCTGAATGGGAAATATTTTTTCCAAAAATCTGAAAAAGTGGAATCTGAAACAAATATATGAGGGTGTAAAATTAAAAAGCAGTCTCTCATTTTTAGCCCAGCTGCAGACACGACTTTTGTGCTTAGCACTAGGGCTGCGGAGTCGGAGGACAAATGACCGACTCCGACTTCGGAAATTTAAGCACCTTGAACTCCGACTCCTTAATCTCAAAATCAGTCGGACTCTGATTCCAACTCCTCAAGCCTCAAGCACTGGAAGGGTTGTTGACTTGGAGGGAAAATAACCGACTCCGACTCTTGGAACTTTAAACCTTTGATTCCCGACTCCGACTAATTTACCTCAAAATAAGTCCGACTCTTGACTCCGCAGCCCTGCGTAATACGGCAGCAATGTGTCACTTTTTTTTCTTTTTTTTAATTTAAGTTATTTATTCTTCATTTAGACATTAAATAGCTAAATCACGAATGAAGGGTTTAGGTGAGAAGGGGAGGGGGGAATCGTTTGAAACTGTTTAACTATTTTAAAATTTCCGTCAATGTTTAAAACTTATTTTTCCAGAAGCAGTTTTATACCCAAAAATAAGCCCATATTTATTTTTCCTATTTCTTATCTTTATTTATTTCTTTTTTTTTTTTTTTTTTTTTGAGCAATCACGATTGCTTATTGTTCTCATTTGACCGTTTTTGGTGTCCGTGCCTTTTTCAACTTGGACCAGAAGCCTTTGCAGCACCACCGCCCACCGTCCTCTGCAGGCGGCGCGGCGCGGCTGCTTCGCCTGAGCTATCCGCTTCTCCTGGTCGAAGGCGTCCATGTCCTACACACACGCACGCTCACACACTTACACGCCTACGTGCATACACACAGGTCTACGCACACACACAACTATGCACACGTAACCGCCCAGGAGGAGGGGCAGGCTTAGGGGGGGGGGACAGGAGCTGTTTCTAGAAACAATAACTCCAATGAGTAGGGTCCTGTCTCAGCTCGTGATTGCGAAAAACATAATTTTAATTCAAAATTTACGAATTCGAATAATTTTTTTTTTTTTTTTTGAGCAATCACGATTGCTTATTGTTCTCATTTGACCGTTTTTGGTGTCCGTGCCTTTTTCAACTTGGACCAGAAGCCTTTGCAGCACCACCGCCCACCGTCCTCTGCTGGCGGCGCGGCGCGGCTGCTCCGGTTTTGAGCTACCCGCTTCTGCTGGTCGGAGGCGTCCATGTCCTACACACATGCACGTTCACACACATACACGACTTCACACACATACCCTCGCACACGCCTACGTGCATACACACAGGTCTACGCACACACGCAACTATGCACACGTAACCGCCTAGGAGGAGAGGCAGGCTTAAGGGGAGGGGGGCCCGAGCCGTTTCTAGAAACAATAACTCCAATAAGTAGGGTTCTGTCTCAGTTCGTGATTGCGAAAAACATAATTTGAATTCAAAATTTCAGAAATCAAATTAATTTTCTTTCTTTTTTTTTTGTGACTCTAATCCTTGCTAAGCTCGTAATGGTTGTTTTGAATTTACAAATTCAAAAACGAAATTTGAGGAATCATTCAATATTGAATCGCAAAGACTCTTCCCCGTTAAACTGGGAAATTAATTAATGCATTCCATTTCAATTTTTTTCATGCAACGTATCGAACACTCCCCCCCCCTCCCCTTCATATTAAGAAAACTAAATTTACATCTCATTATTCGTTATCAGGTAATAAACCGGGAACTTGAGGAACATTGAATGTTGGCTCAATCATTTTTTCCCCCATCGATATTAGGCATATGTGATTAGTTAATGTTTTCTTGAGCTATCATTTATTCTTGTAATTTCTCAAACCATTTCCCATGAAAATTTAAAATGGAAATGCCATACTGATAAACTTGTGAAAAAATTAAGAGGTAGAATACATTGGCTCTATCTATTGAGAAATATAGTTGGGAAAAAGTTTCTTAGGTGTTTATTTTATGCTTGGATTAACTCAATAATTACGTATGGTATTTGTGCATGGGGAGGCTATTATCTACCAACAATTATTGGTAAGATTATGAAACAAATCTTACCAATTTAAATAGAACTTATGCAAAAATTTTGAAAATAATTTATGGAGCTAAACAAGAACTTAATAAAAACGATACTATTTTACAAAAGTCAGAGAAAATCTATAATATCAGAGAAATATATGCACAGAGAATATTGTATTTTTTGCATAACAACAATAACTGGTTTGAAATTAATGAAAAACAATATAATACTCGAATTTCAGGTAAACAATATAAAGTTATAAAACCAAATAAAACGATTATTAAAAAACAATTCTTTTACTTGGCACCGCGGCTGCTTAATGAACTAACGGAAGATGTTAGGAATGAGAAGAACTTTAAAAAATATAAAAAAGGGGTCAATGAATATATACAAAATAATGACATTGTATCAACAATTAACTTTTAGCTGATAAAATATACTGACTTGCCAACCGGGGAGGATTTTGTATTGTAATTTTTATACTATTGAATGTTTCAATGCGAGTTATTGTGTTTTTTTTTCTCTGGAGTCAAACAGTCCAATAATTGTTCTGTGTAAAATTTTTACTACTTGTGTAAAATTAATTTGTAAATATTTCTGTTAATACATATTTGTGTTTGTACTCCATACTAAATCAATTAAAAAACACTGCGGACAGTGCCTTTGGCGCTCTTTAGTGTTAAATTTAATACTAACTCGTGTTGAACTATAGTCAAGATTTTCTTAATATTTTGTTATGAAGTTTGTAATTTATGTTTTATAATTTGTAAGTTTTTTAACTTTACTTTTTTTAATTTTGCTTACTGTTATGTATGTGTATTTCGTTTGTTAATAAATTTTATCTTATCTATCTATCAAACCATTTCTTCTGTTTTCTCACCAGCAGCAGTTGTTTAAGCAAAATTGAAAGTAAGCTGAAAATATAATCAGTGGTGAAGCAACTTTTTTTCGTTAACAAAATAATAATAATTATAAATTTGTGAATGATGTTCAAAAATACGTAAACGAGTCGGTAAAAGCAATCTTTAATTACCATAAATGTCTACTGAATAACAATACAGTGTACCCAATAGTGATTAATCGTTTTAGAAGACAAATCAAGCCATGGTGGACTGTAGTAACTGGAGAGTCGAAGGCTCGGTGACAGCCAGACGGAGTTGATGGTGACTGGCGCACGTTAAATCTGTCGGGGTCACCAAGTCCTCCAAGTTCACATTTCAAATCAATACCTTAGAGCACTGGATCAAGGGTTACTCGGCTCCTGATTGTGTGGATCAAGTGAAAGAGGTCTTCAGGGTCTGTGCTGGAAACTCTATAGAGTAGTTTGGAACCTAGTATAATGGAAAAGATAAAGCAAACAAATACAAAGAAAGATTTCAATAAAAATAAAATTGTTATTTAATGCAACTTTTTTTTTTTTTGAGCAATCACGTATTGCTTATTAAACTCACTTGACCGAGGTTGATGTATGATGTTGCTCCGATTTTTCATGTTACCATGACGATGAGGATAAATCTAGCTCGTTGTTTTAACATTTATTTAATGGACAAATTTTAGTCACTATTCTAGACTTAATTTAAGCAGATTTAACCATAGACGAATAATAAGAGACTTAGTCTATGGATTTAACTTTTTAAAAGAGAGGAGAAGTGTAAAATTACGGCTTCGGCGAATGAGACCACTCTTGGGTGATGGCATCTATGCCCTCCTACACTCAGTGGCGGATCCAGACGACCCTGTTGGGAGGGACGATTGTGTAATACATGTGTGCTTATAATTTAGCATTAATATCTTCTTTATATAAATAAAACACAAAATCGAAATGTATATGTACAAGGTAAATTCAGAAACTACGGGATCGATTTCGTTAAATTTTTCAGTTTATCTAGGTTAGTGCTGGGAAGATTTATAGACATTTTCGAAAAAATTTCGATTAATATTTTTTTTTAATTCGAAATTTACGTTTTGGACCCAAAAATGGATTTTCCCACCAAGGCCGGACTATAGGTCTCCTAGAAGGGTGCCAACCTTGACTCTCAAAGAGCGCAAAAAAAAAAAAAAGAAAAGAAAAGAAAAGAAAAGACATAATCACACAAGTTCAAAGGGCCAAATAAAAATATAAAAAAGTCGCACGGGTTTGAGGGAGCAAAAAGAAACATGCGCACAGGTTCGAAGGGAGGGCACAAAGAAAATAAAACGAAGGCGACAAGTTCAAGGGCACAAATAAAATAAAATGAAAAAAAAAAAAAAAGAAAGAAAATTCCAGGGCGCGCGCAAAAAAAAAAGAAAAAAAAGGAAGCGCTCAGGATTAAAGGCGTACAGGTTTGAGGGCGCAAAAAGAAACAGGCGCACGGGTTCGAAGGGAGGGCGCAAAAAGAAAAAAAAACGAAGGCGCACACGTTCGATGGCACAAATAAAACGAATGGGAAAAAAAAAGAAAGAAAAGAAGGAGCTCAGGACAGCTGCGTAAAAAAAAATCAAGGGCGCATAAGCAGGGCCGATCCAAGGGTGTCGGCCGCCCGTGTGCAAAGACCTGATGTGCCGCCCCTCAAGAGTAATTTGCATATTTTGACTAATCTTTAAAACGTCTATATAAATCTTTCTTCAAATTTATGTACCAAATTAAAATTTACAAAAGAGAAAAAACAAAAAAAAACAAAAAAAAAACAGAAGAATGTTGAATTTGTAAAAAGGAAGAAAAGTTTTATAATAAGAAACTCCTTAGGTACAATTTATATCTTTGAAGAAAGTAATAGATACCAAACTTTACTAGTCTTAAAAACGCATTTTATAATCTGTCTTCGGTGACATCAGAGGAAGGATGGAAGCGGGGGGGGGGGGGGGATTGCTCCGAGAAAATTATCGAAATTGGCGTATGAAAAATAGTTTTAGTTAATCTTTGGTTGTGTTCGGTTGCAAGGACAAAAGAGTAAAGAGTCGGGTACATTCAAGGTGCATGGAGAAATTTTCGAAATTGACGTCAAATATCGCAATTTTAGGAACTTTTTCCAGACTTCAGGTGATAGTAATGTTGGAGTTCTTTCTTAAAATTCTTTCAAAATTTAAATCAGTTTGAAGCTATTTTTGTGACCGTAGCGTAGGAAGGATCGGCGCTCTTCCCGAAAATTTTCCGAAACTGAAGTTTTAAACACGCAATTCTGGGTTACCTTTGTTGACGTTGCCAGAGTGAGGGAGATTTAATCGTCTCCCATCGAAAGTTTTCGAAATTGAAGTTCGCAAATTTACGCTGTCTCTGGTGACGGTAGGGGATCTAGTGGCTTCCCTCCGGTAATTTCTCGGCGCTATTGTTTCAAAAACCCATTTTTGGCTGTATTTGAAAACAATAGGGGAAACGTGAAAATATTCCGAACCGAAATATTTTTCAGAACTAAAATCTATTACAGGTTATTTTTTTAGAAGGAAGGGTTTTGGGGCTCTCAAGCGGATGTTTCTGAAAGCGCTATTTTATACTATCTTTGGTGACGTTAACGAAACTGGGAAGCTTCGGCGGATCTTTACAGATGTTCTTCGATATTAATATCGGAAAAATACAACTATAGACTTTTTTCCACCTTACCTTGACGACTGATGGTTATGCCCTAGTGCGGTAGAAAGTTACATATGCCAAGCAGTTCTTCTCTGGAATTTTTTAGAAATTGAAGTCCCAAAAACGTATTTTAGGCATTGTTTGATAACGATGAGACTAAGAGCGGGCGGGGGTTCGGTGTGCCCTCACGAACTGTTTTTTTGAAACTGAAGTCAATTTCAGGCTAGTTTAGGCAGGAAGGGTTCTGTGGCTCCACGGAACCGTCTAAACGAAATTTTGAGGTATAGTGATATTGCATTGGAGAAAAGGGGGATCCGAGGTCCTTCCCCGAAAGTTCTTGAAACTGGTGTTTGAAAAACGCAACTTTACTTTGTTTTTCAATAAATTAAGTGAGAGGGGTAGGGATTAGGGGCCTCTCTAAAGACGCTAATTGAGACTGTCTTTGATAGTAATCGCAAAAAGTCCATCGCAAAAATTTCGAAAAAGAAATCCGAAAAATGTCATTAATCAATTTTTGAGGACAGTAGGAAGGGCTGTCCTCAAAAAACACATTTTGGATTTTGGAGCCAACATTTTTAGGCTATGTTTGATTAAGTTAAGGTGGAAGGGGTGAATCAAAGACTTAATAAATAATTTTAATTGGGAATCAGAGACTTAAGATTAGTGGTTCAACCAGTGAAATTTTCCGAAATTAAAGTCCTAGAAATGCAATTTTAAGCCTTCTTTAGTCTCGTAAAGGAGGTCATGGCATCTTTTTTGATCTTCGTTTTGGAGCTACATTTAAATTTGCTACTCGGGGGAAGAGCCGTGTCCTCCTACCTGATTTGAAATCGGGCAGTTCATTCGGGATTATAATTAGAAACAAATTTCGTAAAGGGGGGAAATTACAAAATTCTAGTTCGTCATTCATATATGTTTGACTCAGAGTTGTCGCAATTTTCCACTTTCTTTCCACGCATCCACGATTGTTGAACACAGAATTTGTTGTTTGAAATGCTTGCGAGAGTGTCTAATCAGTATAGCTTTTTTTTTATATATAAATAAAATATGTCTTCGTTGTTTAGGTCTATAAAAGCTTGGGGGGTAAACATTAGTGGCCGCCCTCAGGCACCCTTTCATGCTTCAGGAGGGGGCCATTTCTCCTCCCCTGTATCCATGCCTGATTAACGGTTCTGTCACAAATTTTGCAACCAAATGAAGCATGTGTGTAAAGAGAAAATACTAATGGACAATGAACCAACACAATGTTCCCAAACATTCTATTTTTCTTAAACTATGCTATGCTGCCGGGAAACCGACACTTACTTTGATAATTGAACATTTAAAATTCAGCATGTTTATTCGACTAATTATAAGTTTTCTTGTGAGAAATTCTTGAGGAATTTTTCTTGCTTGTAAGAACTGCATGATGCGGCCTGCGGCCGCCCTTGCTTTGGCCGTCCTTGTGCGGTGCACACCTGCTAGGATCGGCCCTTTTTATTTACCAACATTTTAAGCCTTCTTTTTTGCCTTTATTCAGCTTTTACGGGAGAGTAGGCTTAAAAATGAGAGAACTGAATGGTACCTCTGTAAAAGTTTTTTCTCTACCAAGTCAGTGTCATTTCAGAGAAAACAAAGTGTCCTTGGTTGTAACGCATTCCATGAGGCATCTCTGAATAGGGCAAATCTGACTAGTTTTCAAACTTTTTATAATTTAATTTTTGTATGTTTTATTTTTTGAAAAAAAAAAAAAAAAAAAAACCCACACCCTTAGCAGACTTACTGTCTGACCACGGATTGTATGGAAAGACAAACATCCGTTTTCCAGCCGGAAATGGACGAATCTATTATTTTTTAGCGATGCCAGCTTTTGCAAAAGCAGAGTCTCATTCAGCGGAATACCGGCATCAAATTTTTACTTTCCCCCCTCATTCAGATAGATTCGTCTTATATGGACGTTTGAAAATTCCATACAACCCGTGGTCGGATAGTATAATTTGAAACCCTTGTTAGCCGCTATATTTCCGCCCAAAATGTGTTTTGAAATTAGAAAAACAATCGGTGATGACCCCGAGTCTCTTCCTCTCTTACCACAACCATAGATCGTCTGAAACAGTGTTTTTCAAATAAGAATCTTGTAAAATTCCTGGGGGAGGGCCCTTGGACCCCCTCTTTTGAACATAATCAAATATAGCGTACGATTGTGTTTTGGGAACCTAAATTTGGGTAAAAATAATCGGGAGTGGCTATCCTGTACCTCCCCAACTTAAAATATAGTCTAAAACTGCGTTTTTATGTCTTTCAATTTCGTAAAAATGCCATGAGGTAGCACTCTGACACCCCCTATTTCTGATTGAATATTATCCTTTTACAATTAAATTTATATTGCTAGAACTAAGGTCTTCCCTGCTAAACCAAAAGCTAAATCTCTCTTTCTCTGCATATTGTAACATGCGTTTGAAACAATTAAGGGGACGCCAAATGCGCACCCCCCCCCCCCTCATTTTTTTGACCTAGCGACAGCCCTGAACGAATTTCTGTCCGTATAAAAAGTTAAACTTTGTATTTTTTAACTCTTTTTTTTTTTTTCATTCCAAACTTTGGATATCTTAACACTACATCTGATTTTGAAAATTTTTGCTATTGGAAGCATGCATCTAGGACAGGGGTCTACGAATTTTTCGGCTAGAAGACCATATTTGAAATTTTCTCGAGAAATTCGTGGACCAATTTCTCCTCCCCCCCCCCCCGATAGAGATAGCTCATCATACAAATTTCAGTTCGAAGTCAGAGTTCCTGTATTAGAACTAATTTAAATGTGCAAAAAGTGCATTTCAATTAAATGTTGGCATGGCATTCATCCTTATTTATTATTTCTGTAGTCTGTTTTTTTGTTCCTACGCGACTTCTTCCTCAATTCTTGATCGATTTCTGTGATTGCGATCTCATTTTAAAGCTTATCTTGCAGGCTAATGACGAAAAATAGACCATGGTCTAAAAATTGTTTTTTTTCTGTCAAAAAAAACAGTTTTAAAGCACCGAACTGAGGTTTTCGGTTAAATTTATAAGTCTAACTTGTGCTGTGACCAACAGAGCTAAATAGCTCGATCGGCAGAGCGTTCGAATGGTAATCAGAAGAACCAGTGTTCGGGCCCGGTCCGGACGATTAGCATCAAAAAATAGACGAATATCACTCATTACATGAATACATAAAAACAATAAATAATACAGGTGAGGTACTTAAATAAATGAGATTGAGACGCTCCTTGCTGTTTCGAAAACTTGATGAAACATGTAGCTATATCAATTCTTAATTGCAGATTTTTTTTTTTTTTTTTTAAACTTTTGTCTCCGGTCAGGAAGCTAAAGCATAATGTAAGCGAAAATATCAGGTTTTTTAAGATTTCAGACTACAATGAAATAGTTTTTGGTTCAGAAAATAAATAAATAAATCGTGTACTGAAATGTAGATTCTTCTAATGACAGTTTTTGACCCTTTGTACAAATAAAAAAAAAATTCTAACACAAATTGAAATTACGCTTTCATTTAGTTAAACTATGAATGTTTATTGAAATACGAAGTAAAACAATAAAATTACTAACAACTTGATGGTTAAAATCTCCTTTTTTTTTTCTTCTTTCGGCAAAAAAACAAATAGATAGTCACATTTTTACTACATTAGAAAAGCTACGCTTAAAAAACGAACTTAGTTCAACTGATTTTGTATTTTAACCGTTCTGTTAAATGTTGAACACGTGCTGCCATCTAAGCCATAACGGTTCAAGCCTGCGATAACAAATTGTATAAATTTTCAAAAATAAAAACACTTTTCTTCAATATCTTATCTTACATATTATTTCTGTGGATTATTTTTCTGTCGGTATGCGAGATCTTTCTTATCTCTTGAAGAAATTCTCCCCTCATTTTAAAACTTATCGGGCCGGCTAATGATGAAAAATAGACTCATGGTCTAAAAATCAATTTTTCGGAAACACCCCTTGCTGTTGCAAAACCTTGATGCAGATAGTTCTAATGCAGATTATTTTTAAAGCAAAATTTTAATACAATTTTCCAATTTTTTTTCGTCGCTTTCGGCGAATAGAAAAAAATACAATTAACCTGTTTTTTTTTTTTTTTTTTTTTTTTTTTTTTAATAAAGCTTAAAAGCACTGGACTTAATTGTTCGGTTAAATTGATAAGTGTTTTTTTTTTCGGTATAGCGTTCGGCTATAAACTAGCTGAACTTCGGTCCCGCCCGGGCTGTCCGACATTATAGCTAAATTAGATTAATATTACGCATTACAAGTACTCATAACATACAACAGATAAGACACGTAAGACAATAAAATAAATGCGATGGGAATGCTACTTGGTGTTTCGACTCCTTTATGCAGTATACAGTTATTATTCAGGTAAGTTGACTATTAATCGAATAGTGTTTTTTTTTTTTTTTTTAAAGCTTTGACTTGACTCCGTTTAGAACACTAAGCATAAGTAAGCATAAAAAAGTATTAGATTTAAAAATTAATTTCTTAAGAGAATCCTTTTCGTGCAGAAAACCTTTTTCATTGTATGCAGAAATGTATATTTTTCTCATAGCAGCGTTCGACCTTTTGTATAAATGAAAAGATAATACGCCAAATTGAAATTACGAGTTTCACCGAGTAAACCTTTTAACTATTTATTCGTGAATACTATGTAAAACATTAAAATTATTATCAACTTCATTAGTAAGAAATCATTTTCTACTTCTCTGCTTTCGGAGAGGGGGGAATGCATTTTGTCTACGTTCGAAAAATTACACTTAAAAAATGGACTCAGTTCAACTGGTTTTGTTTTTGAATTTTAAATGTTCGATTAAAAGAAAGACATGTGCTGGCATTCAAGCCGTAACGGCAGCCTGCTATTCGAAATTGTATCAATTTTCAAAAAAAAAAAAAAAACACTTACTTTCAATCTAACTTATTATTTCTCTAGAATGTTTGTTTCAATTGCTACGCAAGATCTTCCTCATACCTTAATAAAATTCCATGTTTTACGAATAATTTTACAGCGTATCATGCTGGCTTATGACAAAACATAGACGCATGACTTTTTTTGGGGGGGGGGGCAAAAAATATTTTTGCTGTTTTTTATTAAACATTGCTTCAATGAATAACATTCGAAAACGAAGGCACAACTGCTCGCTTGGTTGGAGTCTCATGCTGTTAATCAGAATGGCGCCAGTTCAAATCCGTGCCAATAAATATCTCTTTAATGTTCCTTTTTTTATTCCGTCAGATGCTCACATAGTCAGGACTGTATTTGCCACAACCCGTTTTTTCACATGCGCAATTACTGCTTTTTTACGAGTCACTCAGTCACACTTTTAACGATATTTATGTTTGCATTGAAAAAAAGTACAATCAAAAGGTGAGCGATGATCACATTATCACAACTTTGGATTTAACGAGGTTTGGTTGCTGATGTCTTCAAATTACATGCCTTCTTTTTTGCGTTTACTTTTTTCCGTTTACTTTAATTCGTTAACTTTTTTCGATTCTTATTCATAATGTTCTTTCTTTGAAATTTTTAAAGAGTGAAATGCCACATGAAACGATTCGAAGCACAGTGCGGAGTTCTGCACGGGTCAACTAGTAGAATTTAAAAACCCGTTTCAACTTTTACTTCAAATCTTCAGTTTTGATCCGCAAGATGTCAGAAAAAAGAACACGGGAATTCAAACAATTTTCTCTTCTTGTATCAGAACTAACGTTCTTTAATCAATCGGATTAAAACATTAACTAGAAAAGTTACTTAAAAATTGAATCCAAATAGGTTTATTCCTGTATAAGTAGAACAGATCCATGACATTAAAATTTGTAAGTAGTGACACAAAGTACAAAAAAAAAAAAAAAGCATTTAAAAAAGATTTAAAAATTCGGCAAACATATCTGTTTCGGAGTTATCAAATGTAAGCCCCTTCATCAGTGCATAAAAAGAAGAATTAATGGTTCAACGATGCAATTGCAAACCAAACGACAAGTGGAATGCAAATGGTTGCATTGGTGAACCATTTATTCTTCTTTTTATGCACTGATGAAGGGGCTTGCATTTGATAGCCCCGAAACGGCCTTTTGCTGAGTTTTTATCTCTCTTTTAAATGCTTTTATTTGTACTTTATACCAGGGTTGCGGAGTCGGAAGGGAATTGGTCGACTCCGACTCCTGGATTTTGAAACGTCCGACTCCGACTCTGGATTTTGATTTTCTTTATTTATTTTTTTTTCAGTCCCCCCCCCCCCTCATGGGAAGGGGAAGAAACCCCTATACAGCGAATGAAATATTAATTCCTTTTTATGAAATTTTCGCGTGGTATTTTATTGTAAACCTAAGATGCACACAACGGTTGAAATTCAATTTGAAACTCAACTTTTCCAATAATTATTAGTTTAAAAGTGAGATTACTTAAAAATCCAATTTTTTAAAAAATTGAAAACGATTAAATTGCTCTCCTTTAATGTCTAACAAATAAATGTTGATCAAATCGTGTGCTTTCAATTGAAAGCACACTTGAAGAAGAAAAAAAAGTGTGCTTGAAGTGTGAGAAAAAAAAACTTTTTTTGCAAAGTCAAAAAACTTTCCTTTAAGGGGAGAGGTTTGATCCGGGTGACACCCATGTGGTGGCTGACACTTTAAGTTAATTTCAGAGTTTATAAAAAAAATATATAAATGCTTTAATTCTGAAAAATTTCATTGATAAATCTTAAATTATAGATCATCTATAAAGTTTAAACGTATTTTTTTTTTTTTTACGAAGAGAGGCCGGGTACATGTACGGCTTGAGCAAATTTTACACAAAATGCGGCGGTATACAGCCTTGTGCGAATAGCTTTTACTGTACCTATATTTCTTCTTAGTTTAAATTTTTAATTTTAATTTTATTGGCTGCTTTAGAATTAACTTTAATATGAAGATTTTAAGATTAATTGAAATTATTGAGTGTTGTAACCAAGAAGTCATATAGGGGAGGGAGGCCAAAGCGGGTAGGTTAACGGAGAACGCTCGAAAGTTGTAGTTTTTGGATTTTTATCGCAACAATATCGGTTTTATTTCCTAGCAGGGTTTTTGACCTTTAAAATAAAAAATTATTTTTGCATTACTTCAAACCAAATATTTATTTATTATCAAACATTTGAACACTTCCGCTTCAAACACTCATAGGCGTCGGAACCGGGGGAGCTGGGGGAGCTTGAGCTCCCCCTGGAATATAGCAAACCGGCTCAGCTCCCCCGGAAAATTCTAGGACTGCAGCTTATTGCCGTACATTGATTTCCTCAAACCTGATTTCAAAAATGTGATCTGTTTTTTCTAGGAATTTCGGAATTTCCACCATAAGCATTCCATAAGTAACAAAAGCAGGGGGCAGACGGAGTGGTTAGTGAGTGCACTTGAATTCACCTTCACCCTTTTTTTACTGTTAAAACATCTCTTGATTCCAGAAATGCGGAAAAGTGGGCTCTACCCGCGGCCTGCGAAAATCAGTACCAGTACCAATATGGATTTGCTCCCCACCTTGAGCTCGTGTTTCGGCTTTCGAGAGCGGCATTGCAGTTTAGTTCATATTCTTATTAGTTTTGCATGCGTTTTTTTTGTCCAATGCGGTGGCGAATCCAGAATTTTGTTCTGGGGGCGGCTGAGGTAGTTGAAATTCTTGCTGAGGTCTCCTTGTCATTACCAAAATTTATCGATGTAAACGAAAGTGTTCTGTATCATTATCTGCTATCTAGGGATGTTAATGACTAATGAATCTCTCTGAGTTACATTTGAAATGATCTAAAATTTGGTATTCAGTGTTAAAACTCTAAATTTTAAATGTATATTCAAAGTTTTTTCATTCGTTTAGGCATATTTGTTATGCAATTTGAAGGCAAAATTTTCAATTCTTGTTAAGGATGCAAAACAATTACGCTGACAAGGTGATGTAAATGAAATAGAAGAAAGAAAAGCTGAAAGATGTTAAACAAATAGTGAAAAACAGCGAGAAAGAAGACAAAATTTTAAGAATTGATATTAAACAGGAAAATTAAAGAGAGAGAAAGAAAGAAAAACAAGTAGTTATTATATCTACACTTTTTTCTCCTTTCTTTCTTTCAGTGAGTAAATGTATAAATATTTGGAACAGGTAGGGAAAAAGTTCAGAAATTTGAAGGGAAATTTCGGAAAACTAATGCTCTTGTTACTATCGCAAATTTGTATATCAACCTTAAGAAGAGCGAAAACAAATTAATTGATAAAGATAGAATGGATGTAGGAAATTATATCTATATCTTTTTTTAACATTAAGATGCATAGACAGAGGGTGAAAGAATTTATTTCTGGTATGGGGGTGGCTGCAGCCTCATAGCCCCCCCCCCCCTCCCTGGATTCGCCATTAGTCCAATGATCACAAAAAGAGATAATAATGAGCCAGTTTGGCATTTAAATATGAATAACATGGAAGGTGCTTCAGACATGACTGAAAAAAGGTTACTAAGGTTGTTTGTACTTGTTCAAATAATGTTGAACTTGTTCAAATAATTTCAACTTTCCAAAGACTTACAGTGGCTCCCAAAAGTATTCGTACACTTACGATTTTCAATGAAATACGCCATTATCGATTCGTTAAAATTAATATTTTGGAACGGGTATTTAATTATAAGATCTATGATATATTTTTTAACAAAACTACATGGAAATTGTTAATAACATAATAAAACTTGATTTTTAAAGAAATCAGTAATCAAAAAGTGCCAGAAACTTGATCTCACAAAAGTCTTCGTACACTTTGAAAAAATGACAAAAAACTAGTAAATAATCTAACTTTTTACTAAGTTATTATTTAGTAGAATATCATGCAGTATCAGCAACAGCTTTTAAACGTCTGGGAATAGATTTCATTTTTTTTTTTTTTTTTTTTTAACAATTTCTGAGTAAGTGTTCAGTCGTACTTCGAGTCTTACTGTTTCAAATTTGTTTTCCATTTCAAAAGTGTATTTTCGTATTATATCCAACCGGATATCTCCAAGTATGTTCTATTAAGTTTAAATCTGGCGATTGAAGAGATATTTCTAAGCTTAATGACAATATTTGAGGCACCAAACGCAAACGTGTGCTTCTTATCGTTATCTTGATTAAAAAAAACGTTAGTTGTTTCCGATTGCCAAATTTTGGGCTAATAATTTAAAATTGTTTTTAAAAATATTTCACTGAACAGCATGATTCATCGAAAAATTTCAAACTTCCAAGTTCTGCACCCTCACACAAGAACATCTTCACCGTCTTGATTAACTGATCCCAACTAAGTTCTTTAGATTTAATTTCTCATTTTTTCTATTTACAATTATGCAACAATTTAACCCAAAATGTTGAATTTATTTTTATCTTTAAGTAAGACGTTGATCCAAAATATTTTGAGCTTATTTATCATTGATTTTACGGCGGAAAACGTAAGCTTTCTGTTTTTCGCACGAACAAGAAAATTTCTGCAGGAAGACGTCCCATTTAATCCAGGTAATCAGAGAACTTGGCGAATAATTTTAGGGGGAAATTAAACAAAAAGGTTTCATTCAATTCTGCAGAAAATTTTTCATCACTCAAAGGTGTATTTTTCATCATTTTTTTTTAAACTGTAAATCTCCGATCACGCTTTGTTAACTTTGCATTTGATATTTTCTTATACCTTGTTTTCGATCCGATTCTTGTCTTTAAAGCATTTTATCAAGTACTTCACTATGGAATGGTATAAATTAACTAATTTAGAGACATTTCAAACTAATTTACGGCTACTGAGAGAGAAAAAACATCAAATTTCGGATTGTGTTTTTGGTTTATGCGCATAGCTGCCATTTAAAAATAATAAACAGAATATTAGGGCATAAATAAACAAAAAATTAATGCCAAATGACTTTACAGTGTGCCATCACAATGCAAAAATAAAAAAAAACAACTTATGATAATTTTAATCATGAATTTATTCGAAAATATTTCAGTGTGCGGTGACTTTTGTGGCGTATTTTTTTTTCGCTGACCCTTCGTCTTTTGACAAATTTCAAAAATAAAATCTGGCAATATTTTGAAAAAAAAAAAAAAAACTACTGGGTTTTATTCAGAATGGCGTAGGAATGGTGTGAAAAAGAAATGGACTTCATATTCGAATTCAGTTTCGCGTTATTTTGATTTTACTACGAAATTTCAAGATGTACGAACTTTTGGGAGCCACTGTATCTCATGTTAAGTTATCTGACCCCTCAGATTATACTTTACGAAGTACAGTTATTCTTGTTTTTTGAGCAATCACGATTGCTTATTGCTTTCATTTGACTGTTTTGATGTGCTATCATTTTATTTTCCCGCCAGCACATTCTGCAGCACCACCGTCGACCGACCTCACGATGCTGCTCCTCTAGCGAAAACCATCTCCAGATGGCGTCAATATCCTACACTTACACGCATACATACACGCACGTACAAACAAACACATACACACACACATACATACACCTACACACATACACAAACACATACATACACGCATACATACGGACATATACACACACACCTACACACAACTACCCACACACTCATGCCTGCACACAGACACAAACACATATTCCTACACACACATACACATTCCCCCCCCCCTACCCACAAACACTCATACACACAACTACCCACACACTCATACCTGCACACAGACACAAACACACACGCCTACATACACACACACACTCGTGATTGGGAAAAACATAATTTGAATTCCAGATGCCAAAATTCAAATTATTTTTATTTTTTTTATTTTTTGCTTTCTCAAAATTACGATTTTTTCATCACTTACAGATATATTTTTATGCGAAAATTGTTACCTTTCATCTATTATTGCAGAAAAAAAAGCCAACAATATTTTATAGTTTCTATCAAATACTCAAAGACTTTATACTAAAAATTTATCTGAACAATAAAATATATAGTGAACAATTCATTTTAACACATATCCAACGTTGTTTTTCCGCCCTCCTTTTTCATCTATTACCCCTTTTCTAGTTCTCAGAAAATAAGAAAGTCTTCTAAATGCTACGCTGTCGAAGCCTCCCCTTTCCTCCAAAATTATTACAGAGCGCCTCAAATTTTGTTTTCAAGGCTCAATTCCCTGAAAATTTCCGGAAGAGAGTCCTTTGAATGCCTTGCCCTCCAACAACATGGGAGATTATGTAATATTCCGTTTTTGGGACTTCAATTTCAAAAAAATTGCTGGACCCCTAACGCCAACAAATATGATTCACAGTCGCGTTTTTCAGCAACTACAATTTCGAAAAAATTAAGAAGAAACCTCTGAACCTTTTCTGATTACATCATTGAAAAACGCTCTCCATTAGGACTTCAATTTTGAAAAATTTCCAGGGTAGAGCCCTAGTACAGCCTTTTCCCCTGCCATCATTGAATGTTGTCTACAATTACGTTTTTAGGACTTCTAATTCGAAATATTGGGACGGAGATGTAAATCGTTCGAAAAATCGATCGAGGACAATCCTTCGAGTCATATTTTCACTAAAGGCAACACAGATGGTATATAATCGCGTTTTAAGACATTAATTTCGAAAATTTATCAGGGAGGTTATTCGAACCTTTTCTCCCCTTAACATTATCAAAGATCACCAATAAATTCGATTTTAGAACAAGAATTTTGAAAATTTTCCGGGAGAGACCCCAAAACACCTCTATTTCTACGTACTCATCTTCGAGTACTAACCGACTCCTTTTCAAAACCAGAAGTTTAATCACCTCATTCTCTCCATAAACAATTGTATATATACAATATTCAATAAGAGATGGAAGCTTCGAAACCAATTTTTTATTGGGAAAAACGTTTAAAAGCCTCCCTCCCCCCGCCACCCCCCCCCCCCCAAAAAAATTATTTTTCTGGTTGCGCCTCTGCTTCTGCCCCTTAGATTCCAGACACTTCTTATACTGTGTCCCAGCTCCCCCTACTTCTACAAAGTTCCTACGCCTCTGCAAACACTTGAAAAATCCTCTTTGCATTACCAGGGGGACTGAAGCGGGTAAGCCGTTCGGGTAAATGTAACTAATTGCGATTTGGTACATTTACCAATCAAATATGAACTTATAAATGATTGAATTAATTGACTAGCTAACTGCCATTATAAAAAAAATGTATAAAAAAATTATACCTATCCAATTCAAATTCTGCATATTTGTTTATCTTTATCTTCTTTACTCTTTACTAATAATAAAGCTGAAAGTCCCTCTGTCTGTCAGGATCTCTGTGACGCGCTTAGCGCCTAGACCGTTCGGCCGATTTTCATGAAATTTGGCAAAGTTAGTTTGTAGCATGGAGGTGTGCACCTCGAAGCGATTTTTCGAAAATTCGATGTGGTTCTTTTTCTATTCCAATTTTAAGAACAAAATTCTCATAAGATGAACGAGTAAATTACGAAATTATCATTACGTGGAACCGTAACATGGACACAAGCCAATTGGCGAGAAAATTCACCATACATTACTTGTAAATATACAGGCGAACCAAAAGACCTTTTAATTATCTATTACGGGCAAAGCCTTGCGGGTACCACTAGTTACTAATAAAGCTGAAAGTCTCTCTGTCTGGATCTCTGTTACGCGCATAGCGCCTAAACCGTTCGGCCGATTTTCATGAAACTTGGCACAAAATCAGTTTGTAGCATGATAGTGTGCATCTCGAAGCGATTTTTCGAAAACTCTATTTTTTTTAATTTCAATTTTAAGAAAACTTTACCGAACAAATTATCACAACGTGAAAGAGTTAAATTACGAAATTATCATAACGTGGAACCGTGACATAGGAAAGCCAATTGGCGAGAAATTCACCATACATTATTCGTAAATATACAGGCAAAACAAAAGACCTTTAATTTTCTACTACGGGCAAGGCCGTGCGGGAGAGCTAGTAAAACATAAAGAAATAACTGACTAAAATTAATAGACTAACTAATTGCCGTCATAAAAAGTAACTTTTTAAACTTATACTTATCCTATTGAAATAGAAAATCGAAGTCAGCACATGTGTGAAGAAATTATAAATAAATACATGATTAAGTCTTATACCTGCTTTGCCCGAAGGCAAGTTTTTTACTTCAATAATTATAATCTTAAATTTAAGAAAGAAACAAATTGACCATCGTAGTTTAAACGCAGATGGTGTGAGAATAACGTAAAAAATAAACTGGTCTTCGACTAATCACAAGTTGCATCCCTTCAATTTTTTTTAGATATGTATTTTTTTTTTTTTTTAATTTTAGGTTGGTTACGCCATGCCGCTTCACTGCTGCTTCGCTATGACTGATTGAAACTCAGGGGTGTTCAGGTAAACACGACATACGCATACATCACAGCTTGCGCTCTATACGGTGGCATGCGAATGCCAACCCTACTTATTTTATTTCATACATTTTAGGGAGAACCAATCTTATATACATAGTCTTTAGATTTAAAAAATTAATATATATTTCCCGACTTGCTCAAGGTTTACTATTTAACTGAGATCCCGGAGCAAAAAATATATTATTATTTTTATTTGAAAGTGATTACTGTATAAATGTTATAGGCAACAAAACCGTTTGCTGACAGTTGCTATTAGTTCAAGAAAGTTAACAAAAAACAAGCAAACTAGTGGGTCGGTGGAATAAGCTACTACAGAAAGTGAAAGCTCGATAAATGAAGAAGCCAGATAGTTACCAATGGTAGTTGTTTTTTCATTAGGAGGTCTATATACGTGAATCGAACCAATTTGTAGTCAGTTTTTTTTTTTTTTTTTTTGAGTAATCACGATTGCTTACTGTTCTCACTTGACTGTTTTGATGTCCTTTGATTTTTTTTCCCCACCGCCACCCTCTACCAGCATCACCGTCGACCGGCTCCTCACGATGCTGCTCCTATAGCGAAAGCCGTCTCCAGGTTGCATCCATGTCCTACACACATGCGCATACATACACAACTACACGCACACGCACGCATACATACACAACTACACACACACGCACGCATACATGCACACAAACACATACACACACATACACAAACTCATACACACAAACACACACGCCTACATACACACACTCGTGATTGCGAAAACATAATTTGAATTCAAGATGTCAAAATTCAAATTAATTTTTATTTTATTTTTTTATTTTTTTAGTGTAAGGAGAATAATTGAATATTAGAGAAAAAAAAAGAAGCCCGGAGTTGGAGCTGGCATGTTTTTCAACAACCTCGACTCCTTTACCCCCAAAATCAGTCCGACTCCGACTCCACAGCCCTGCTTCATACACGTTGTGTCATTTTATTTATTCCACAGTACGAAGTTTTTGACTTCTTTTTTACAATTAAAACTTGTGTTAATTAATTATTATTAGTTATTCGTAAAAAAGAAACCAGTCAGTTTCTGTTAGAAATATTTTGCATAACCTTATTAACCCCTTATTGACGCTGAAAATATTCTCCAACATCTTTTTCCTGAGGTGAGAATCAGAAGAAACGGAACAACGTTGCATTCATGCCGAAGTAAAATGTGAAAAATTATTTCCAGCTCGTCTGATAGATGTAGTAACTTTAGACTCTCGCTGCTACTGGACAAGCATTTTAACATTTTATTTCGGAACAAATGCAGCACTGTCCCATTCGTCCTGACTCTCCTTTCCTATCCTTTCTCTAATGGAATGTTTTTTTTTTTTTTGGTGGCCCTATTATCCTTAATTTCTAATTTAAAAAAAAAAATGTTTCTTGTTTTTTTTTTTGAGCTATCACGATTGCTTATTGTTCTCACTTGATTGTTTTGATGTGCTATCATATTATTTTCTCACCAGCACCCTCTGCCAGCACCACCGTCGACCGGCTCCTCACGATGCTGCTCCTATAGCGAAAGCCGTCTCCAGGTTGCATCCATGTCCTACACGCACGCTCATACATACTCAACTACACACACACGCCCACACACAAATACATACACCTACACACACAAACACATGCACACATTCAAACACATACATACACACACGCATATATACAGACACCTACACATACACACACAACTACCCACACTCATGCCTACACACAACTACCCACACACTCATCACACTCATACCTGCACACAGACATAAACACATATACCTACACACACATACACATTCCCCACCACACACAAACACTCATACACACACTTATACTTGCTCATACACTCATACACACACTCAAATTCACACACTCAAATTCACACACTCAATTCACACACCTACACACACAAACACATACACACACTCAAACACATACATACACACACGCATACATACAGACACCTACACATACACACAACTACCCACACTCATGCCTACACACAACTACCCACACACTCATGCCTAAACACATATACCTACACACACATACACATTCCCCACCACACACAAACACTCATACACACACTCATACTTGCTCATACACTCAATTCACACACTCATACTTGCACACAGACACAAACACACATGCCTACTCACAAACACACATACCCCCCCCCCCCCTCACAGACACATAAACACACATGCCTACATACACATACACACTTGTGATTGCGAAAAACATAATTTGATTTCAAAAGGTCAAAATTAAAATTATTTTTTTTCTTTTTTTTTAGTTTGATTTCATAATGTGGATTATTAATGATTTCTTGTTTGCTCCTCAACAGAATGGACTCCAGCCATATTCAACCTGTAAGCCATAAAGTTTGTGTGAGTCAGCCAGTCAGAAAAGTCGGGTAAAGGCTGTGAAAAAAGGTACCGTTTCTAGTCACTGTAAATATTTATTATCTTTGAATATATTTTGTGTTTTAAGGGGTTACAGTACCTCAAGATCTATTTCAAACAAATCTAAAGAAGTTCTGCCCTTATATAGAAGTTTGGTAAGACCTCAATTGGAGCATGTTGTTCAGTTTTGGTCTCCTTATCTTAAGAAAGACATTAATGTATTGGAAAGGGTTCAAAGGCAAGCTACAAGGCTAATAAACGGACTTTCTCATTTAGATTATGATTCAGGCTTAGAAGGCTAAAAATGTAGTCTTGAGCAAGGAAGAGACCGAGGGAACATGATTCAGCTGTTTAAATTTATTAAAACGAAAGATGTTACGGGGCTAAAGTTTAGCACTGAAAACAGGACAAGGGGTCATTGTTTTAAGCTATTTAAATCCCAGGCTAATATGGATGTTAGGAAAATTATTATTTTAGCAGGGTAGTGGAACCTTGGAACAGCTTACCGGAAGAGGTGGTAATGAGCAAAGGAGTAGACAGTTTTAAGAGGGCCATTGATCTTCATTGGGGACTAATAAATTGACTAGGACCAGCCTAGCTGGGCCCAGAGCCTGTTGCTGCTCGTCACTTTTGTATTTGTATTTGTGTTATTAGGATGAAATTTCATCAAGTGAAAAAAAAAGATTCTTTTTAAATGTGATTTACACAATTTTTCCATGTAAATGCGTTGGACATAAGGGGCCATTCATTAACTAAGTAAGGATGTTTTTGGCAGTTTTTGACCCCCCCCCCCCCCTACCTTCATGTAAGGGTTGGTAAAATTTTTCAAACCCCTCCCCATTATTCTTACCTAAGATTTAGATTAGAAAGAATATAATGGTACGTAAAATATTCCTGCAGAAGTAGGGGGATCTGCGATTTCTCCTCTAGAAAAGCCTCCAAATTGAAGTTAAAAAAACGCAGTTTCAGACGATTTTTGGTAATGGGAGGAGAGGTTCAGGTTCCTGCCCCCGGAAATTTTTGCTATTGAATTTTTGAAAATGCAATTATAGATTACAATTCGACTATTTTAGAGAGATGGGACTCCGTTGACTTATACCTAGAGTAATTTTCGACATTATAGTTCGAAAAACGAAGTTTTAGACGATTTTAGGTGATGTTATAGAGGGAAGAGAGATTCAAGGGGGGGGGGGCCTCTCTCCAGAAAATTTTCGAAACTGAAGTTCAAAAAATTGTTCTGGCCGACCTTCGTTAGGGGAGGAGTTTTTGGGGGGGCTATCACTTGGAACATTTACGAAATTGAAGCCAAAATTTACGACGATCTTGAATGGTTTTGGCGAAAGAGGGGCAGACGCTCCTCTGGAAAAGTTTTTGGAGTTGTCGCTTTAAAACCGCAGGTTTAGTCGATTTTTTGTAATATTTCTATGAGGAGTTTGCTCTCCTTTTAATTCGTAACATATGTCACATCTAATTTGAAAAATGTTTCAAAATATTTCTTTTCCCTTTGTGAGTTAAAATGCCACCCCCTTTTTGAAAAAGAGAGATTATCAAATGGAAAATCCCTGACCATTCCCAGATACGCCACTACAATGTAGAAGTATTGAGCAGACCCAAGAAATACACTGTATACACAAAATTCTTCTTTTTCGACAGGGTGGGGGGCATTACGTATTGTCTGTTATTTTCTTCCAGATCTATCGTCGTAAAATCTTCTTCGAAAAAATTGTTAAAGAACTCAACTTTAAACTCATAATATTTTTTCGGAATAATCTTGGCAAATTAAGGCCCCTCTTCCTGTTGCGCCCTTGGTGAGAGACACTCCGGTATCATGGTCCCACATGAGTCTAAAATGTTAAAAGTATTTTTACTGAGACCGCAAACGCCCATATTTCAAACAAATAAAAATATCAGGCTGGAAATTGAAAATTTCATTATTTAATTCCAAAGCCCTCAAATGGTTTTGGAAAAGAAAAACTCGGGAAGGGGTCTCCACAATATTTTGATCAATAATTAAAAAACAAAAAAGAAGATAGGGACATAGCAAAGAAAGGAAAGTCCTTGAAACTGATCCCTTCATTTTACGTTACCAAAGGTAGCCTAGAAAAGCGTTTTTGAAACTTTGATTTTGAAAGACTTCTATGGGTGGGTTCCCAAACCCCATCCTTTATACTCTCTTCATCAGAAATGGCTTACAATTACATATGTAGGAAACGTCAATTATGAAAAAAGCTTCATAGAAAGCGCTCCTACTCAAATTCCCGAGAAACGCACCTTATTCGTTTATGATTGTCTAAAAATCTGTTTCTAGGACCTCAATTTTTAGCATTTTACGTAGATCCCAGAACCACCCCTCAAGTAAATATCATCAAAAAATATCTAAATTTTTTTGTTTTAGAACTTCAATTTCGAAAAGTTTTCCCGAACTCCCTGATAACATCATTGAAGATCATCTACAATTGCATTTCTGGAATTTAAATTTCAAAAATACCAAGGGAAGTTCCACGCACTAATAGTAGGTCCTCTTAAAACTGCGTTTTAAAAGCTAACTTCAGAAATTTTTCGGGAGAGCATACCCCTCTAGCTAACATCGTTGAAGATAGTCTTAAACTTCATTTTAAGTTCTTCGATCAATTTCGAAAACTTTCCGAGGGAGAGCCACCGAATTTTCCCTCCCCACATCATTAAAGATCTTCTAAAATTGTACTGTTGAGCTACAATTTCAAGCAATTTCTTGGGTAGAGCTCTCAACCCCCCACTTATCAACACAATCAGAGATAATAACTGCGTTCTTACAAGTTTTGAAAAATGGACGGGGGAAACGTCCCTGGAAATTTTCCTCCGAACATTAACAAAGAGTCTAAAATGCATATTTCAGTGTTCAGTGGGTGGTTCAAAAATACATGCAAAAAAAAAAAAAAAGTTTCTCCTGGATACCAGGACACCCCTCAATATTTTTAGACTTATGAATAGCAATATACTGGAAGAATTTTAGCTTCCTATTTCAACTGAAAGAGGGTGCTCAATCCCCCTCCCCTAAACTTCATCAGTATGAGGAGGGTGGTTAAAAAAATACATTGAAATACAAATACAAATGTGACGACCAGCAACAGGCTCTGGGCCCAGCTAGGCTGGTCCTAGTCAATCAATTAGTCCCCAATGAAGATCAATGGCCCTCTTAAAGCCATCCACTCCCTTGCTCATTACCGCCTCTTCCGGTAAGCTGTTCCAAGTGCCCACAACCCTACTAAAGTAGTAGTTTTTCCTTAATTACAGGTTAGCTTGAGATTTGAATAGCTTAAAACAATGACCCCTCGTCCTGCTTTCGGTGCAAAAATTTAATCCATTAATATCATTCATTTTGATAAACTTAAAAACAACTGAATCATGTCACCTCTGATCCTCCTTTGCTCCAGGCTATACATGTTAAGCCTATTAAGTCTGGTATCATAATCTAAATCTGAGAGTCCCCTTACTAATTTAGTTACCCTTCTTTGAACCCTTTCCAATACAAAAATATCTTTCTTCAGATAAGGCGACCAAAACTGAACAGCATACTCCAAATGAGGTCTTACTAAACTCCTATATAAAGGCAGAAGAACTTTCGAAATGAAAAAAACAACGCTACATATTATAATATACATGAGTATTATGCATATACATTGCAATAAAATATTTACAAAAAAAAAAGCTGGGGAAATGAAATGTTTCTAAATTTGTCACATTTTCTATGCTATGTTAAATTGAGGGGTTATTGAGCAGTTTAAAAATTTGAGTAAAAAGCTAAAACTTTTACAGCATAATACTATTAGTAAGTCTAAAAAAATTAGGTGGTGTCCTAGACTCTAGCTCAAAAAAAAGTTTTTTTGAACCACCCTAGGTTTCAGTTTCAAGAATTTCTCGGGGGACAAACCCCGAACCCCACCTTTGAATTAATCTTATGCTTACGATAAGGATCATATTCCTAATATTTAGATCTAGTTTCGACTCCCACTCTATTTTAAACCAGTAGGGAAGTTGCAACCTATTAAATGTTCATATTTTGGCTATTGCATACTGTTAATTGACCCTCAAAACTAAAAAATTCACCATCGCCGAATTTTAAAACACCGTGGTTGATTTTTAATGAATTTTTAAAAATCCACGCGCAAAAGTGCGCTCCTCTGAAACGTCATGAGCCTACGTCACAGGGCGCGAATGGACAGCCTTTCGCCGAAGATCCCTTGTTTTCGCTAGGGACATTTTGAGTGCGCTGATATTTTTATTTTTTAGAAATTCAATAATCCTTTTGAACACACTATGGAGGCCGGATTCGTTAAGGCACAATCTAAATAATCTTCCTCAAATAATATCAATGGTGATATTCGAATATTTCCGAGAGGATGAGAGGTTTAATGTTCCAGAAACGCGAGGAGATAAGCCTTTTACGTTTCATCTTCGAAGTCGAATGCACGTTCTTCGATTTCTCCCATGACATGGGAACCGGTTCGCTAGCGTTTCTCTCCTATCGGACGTCACTTCCTATGCCATCTGACGTCACAGGTGCTTGAACTTTAAAAATTAATTTTAAAAAAACTACTTATCGTATCGCAAAAATTTTTTAACCTATGATGTTCATACATGTTACTCTATCATATAAAAATATAATTGAAAAATCGAAAACTTCCCTATTCTTTCTGTATTTAAGATGCTTTTTGAAAAAAATCACAGATGCCATCAATTTCATACATTTACCTAATTTTTTGACCTCACCACGGCCCCTGCACCCCTTTTCCGGCACTTATCTAAACCCCCCAGGCTCCATAGTATAGTGGTACCACCATTACTGAAGCTCTGTGCACGCCCCTGTTCACTTTTTAAAACAAATAAAAAGCAGCTCATTCAAATACATTTTTTACCTTCAGAAGCAAATGAAATAGGATCCCTGTCAAACCACCTGACCGCGCAATTTCTAATGTAAAAAACCGACTTGCAAAATCTTATGGAAGAATGGGTTTGACCCCCCCCCCCCCAAATAAGGGTTATGTAGAGATTTTTCCAACCCCCTCTCCTCCTCTGGATCCTTACGTAATTAATGAATGGCCCCTATTTTATATGAGAACAATCATTGATTAAAGTTGAATAGATACCTGTGCACACATGAAAAGTAAAAATAAGAAATAGCAACGCATAATTACTCATGATTTGCAGGTAACTGCATACACATGTTTCGGGTAACAAGGAACCTCTTTTTCAATGCAAAATAAGTGAGCCTATGGACGAAAAGACAAAAAAAGAGTTCCTTGTATCCCCAAAACAATTGTATGCAGTAATCTGTAATTTTTGTACAATTATATGTTGTTATTTCTTATTTTAATCATTAATCTTTTTTTCCCCTTTTCTTTTCGTTACTTTTGTGTTATCTAGAGAGAAAAAAGTTTTAAAAAGTGCACTAACTGATCAGCACTAAATTACTTTTTCTCTTGTATTACTTAATATGAAATATTAATAATCAATATCACTATTAACTTTTCTTAGACAGTTCAAAAATTTTAGTTATCTTTACTAATAATAAAGCCGAAAGTTTCCCTGTCTGGATCTCTGTGACACGCATAGCGCCAAGACCGTTCGGCCGATTTTCATGAAATTTGGCACAGAATTAGTTTGTAGCATGGGAGTGTGCACCTTTTAAGCGATTTTTCTAAAATTCGATTTTGTTCCTTTTCTATTCCAATTTTAAGAACATTTTCCCGAGCAAAATTATCATAAGACGGACGAGTAAATTACCAAGTTATCATAATGTGGAACCGTTACATGGGCAAGCCAATGGGCGAGAAATTCACCATACATTATTTGTAAATATACAGGCGAACCAAAAGACCTTTTAATTTTCTACTCCAGGCAA
Organism: Uloborus diversus; assembly: GCF_026930045.1. NCBI lineage: Eukaryota > Metazoa > Arthropoda > Arachnida > Araneae > Uloboridae > Uloborus > Uloborus diversus. The sequence continues at coordinate 15,711,427 of NC_072737.1, read as the reverse complement.
AGCCGTTTGGGTGCCACTAGTTAATTAATAAGCAATCAGGGGCGGTCCATAAATGTCACTTTTTCCAAATTTGACCCCTTCCCTCCATTTTAAGCGTCACACTTCAGCTTGTGTGTCTTCTTGTTACCCTGCTTTTGATAAGCACATTGTTACAAACGAGCTGATGTGTGCATCACATGACTTCCTTTTACACCAATTTAATGCTATTTCCCTATTATTGCAATTTTAATGGGATTCTCTCTCTAACTCTTTAAATATCACTAGCAATGGCCACATTGAAAGCAGATTTAAAAAAAAAAAAAAAAAAAAATCGCCAAATTTTTCGCCAAGTTGGCGACAAAACTTGGCGACCAAAAGACTGGCGATATATCGCCAAGTGACCGCCAAATTATAACACCACTTGAGTTTGCATCGAAATTAACAATGATTTCCCCCCAAAAAGGGGCAAAAGACCCCTTTAGAAACACCCGAATGCAACCAAAATAGGAGGTGCACAACTAGACCCCACTAGGAGTCTATGTACCAAATTTCAACTTTCTAGGACATACCATTTTTGAGTTATGCGAGATACATACGCACATACATACAGACGTCACGAGAAAAGTCGTTGTAATTACCTCGGTGATGGTCAAAATGGATATTTCGCGTGTCTATACATTCTTAGGCACTTTTCCGCATGTGGTCGAATCGAAAAAAAAACTCAACATTCATTTGGGGGTGAGCAAAATGGAAATTAAGGGCGATTTTTGAGTGAAAATTTTTTCGCGAATACAATACTTCCTTTTTTGTAAAAGGAAGTAAAAATGAGCGTCACACTTCTTGTTACTTCTCTCATCAAAACATGGCATCAATTTGCGGACGTCCCCTAATATGAAATTATGTAGTCGTGCAAATGTCAACAGATGGGACATTTATCAATTACATAAGGATGATTTCGACCCCCCTACCCCTACGTAAGAGTACATAAAATTTTTCACCCCCCCCCCCCCCCTATTCTCACGTAAGATTGCATTTTGTTTTTCAAAATAATAAATCTTACATCAATGTGGACTAAAATTGTTATTAAAAATTTTTTTTTAATTTTTGGTGTAAAGAAATTTACTAAAACGTTTTAATCTAGACTGAATTTTTCTTCAACATTTTTTTGTATATGATGCCATACTAATTAAAAATAAAACATGCCATACACAGTGCGATTCTTTTATTATATTTTACACCGTTCATTCTTTGTAAAACGAAGAAAAAACAGCTCACCCTAATACGTTTTTTAACTTCCAGACACAAACGAAATAGGATCCCTGTCAAACCATCTGACCGCGCAATTTCTAATGTAAAAAACCGACTTGCAAAATCTTATGGAAGAATGGGTTTGACCCCCCCCCCCCCCCAAATAAGGGTTATGTAGAGACTTTTCCAACCTCCCTCCCTTTAAGGACCCTTACGTAATTAATGGATGCCCCTTGAAGTAATTTTTTCCTTTTCAAAAATTGCGGGCAAGTTTGGCCATCGAAAGGTTTTTTTTTTTTTATGAATTCAGCAACATCATACTGAGCTACATCCCAGAAAATTGCTACTCACACGTAGAATTAGGACAGAACAGGTGTAGAGTTTGAAAAAAAAGCTCAAAGAGAACCTGTTGATCCACCCCTCCTTCCAAAACTGTAGTTTTTAACCATTTTAATTCTGTGTTGTAGTACATTCAAGTCCAAAATTAAGGTTACAAACAGGTTGAGGAAGATAAAATTCAACGTATGGACTGCCCCCCCCCCCCCCCCCCCCCCCCCACCCCCCCGAGGTCTCTGGATCTCAGTCCTTTTGAAAATGTTTGGGATGGTCTAGAGAGAGCCATTCCACAATGTAACCCTTCTCCCTATACCTTCCAAGAGTTTAAATATGCGATTTTGGAAAAATGGACTTTGCTGCCTGAAGCATTTATTGACTCAAACCATAGACTAATAATAAGAGTAGACCGAGCTATGGCAACCCTTTTGCTGCTCATAAACCAAACCATGTGACTAGTGGATTTCCTAGCAACAGCGGGCGTTGATCGTAGCAGACGATCAACAATAAATAAAATAAATTGAATTGATGGAACACGGAAGAATGATCTTTAATGGAGTTCGATTTGTCAATTTGTTATTCTAAGTTGTAAAAATTTAGTCAATATAGTGAGTTTTTCGTTTAGATAGTACTGTGCATTTTCTTTATTCAATTTCAATAACTCTCTAAGTAATTAAAGATACAAGCGCCCAAAAAGAATCGGCAAACGGTAAGATTTCTACCTACAATTTCA